>NC_092344.1:1051535-1244283 GCF_963676685.1 Mytilus edulis
GTTGATGAAAGGAGTCATTTTTGTTATGAATAATTCTGTGTATAAATTTTTGAAAAAATCCATATTTGCTAAGCTTAAGATAGGGAATGACAATAAATAGTGCCTTGTACGAAGAATACGAAAAATAAATATATGCACTAGTTCGATGTTTTTGAAAAGTTGTGTATGTTTTCTTTTTATAATCTAAATTAGGACATCCCACTATATTTATGAACAATGACAATGTTTAATATAGCAGTACATATTAATGTACCAATTTATAAACATTTCCGACTTAACTATAACCATATTTATGCATGTATACCAATTTATAAACATTTCCCATCTAACTATAACCAACGTGTCAAAAAATACATCAGTATTCAGGGTAATAGGTACACACTGGTTTATAATTAGTCATCAGACCTTAATGTAGTCATTCTATTTCATATGCCCCTTTTTTAGTCTTATTAATTTACCAACAATGCTGGCATTACCAGCTGTATTTACAAAGAATATGCCATTATTCATTTGTGAGGAGGTATTGTCCTACACATAGCATTAATATTTTACACATGATGCCATCTTTTTTTACTAGTTACAAAGATCTAGACCTTGGAAAAAGTTGGGGAAAAAAACTATGACCCAGGTGTTAAAAATAACCTCTATAAAAACTGTATAAACATAATGGTTAGTGAATCAATTACGATATCATAATTCAAATCTAATAAAGAAGTTGAGTTGTTCATTGACTTTTTGACATGTGGTGACACATTTGATGTAACAGTTGTTTCATGAACCAAGACACATACCACAATCATGATGCAACACCATAGCACGAGTTTACTCACGTAGTAAATATTTACAGCACAAGTCTACTCACGTAGGTAGTAAATATTTACAGCACGAGTCTACTCACGTAGTAAATATTTACAACAAGAGTTTACTCAAGTAGTAAATATTTACAACAAGAGTTTACTCACGTAGTAAATATTTACAGCAAGAGTTTACTCACGTAGTAAATATTTACAACAAGAGTTTACTCACATAGTAAATATTTACAACAAGAGTTTACTCACGTAGTAAATATTTACAACAAGAGTTTACTCACGTAGTAAATATTTACAGCAAGAGTTTACTCACGTAGTAAATATTTACAACAAGAGTTTACTCACGTAGTAAATATTTACAACAAGAGTTTACTCACGTAGTAAATATTTACAACAAGAGTTTACTCACGTAGTAAATATTTACAAGAGTTTACTCACGTAGTAAATATTTACAGCAAGAGTTTACTCACGTAGTAAATATTTACAACAAGAGTTTACTCACGTAGTAAATATTTACAGCTCGAGTTTACTCACGTAGTAAATATTTACAACAAGAGTTTACTCACTTAGTATTTGTCAGGTATGTTTACACATGCTGAAATTGACTGGCATTAGTTTACTCACACAAAGTAATATAGAGTAGATATAACAATGTCGTTCTGTCTTTAAACCGCAAACTAGAGGTACTGATGTTGCTTCATGCTACATGTACACATACAGTGTAATATATGATTTGGCAAAATTAAAATCTAGAAAAAGCCTCATACAATAGTCATACCATACAACAAATTTTCTTTAATCTTAATTTACTCTTCTAGAATGAGTCTGTAACATAAAATGTGGTATGATTGGCAATAAGACTAGTCTTCACCCGAGACTAAATGACAAAGAAGTTAACTACTATAGGTCACAGTATGGCAATTAACAATGAGAAAAACCTCAACCATATAGTAAGGTATAAAAAGCACTGAAATGACAAATGTAAGCCGGCGTTAGCCAATAAAGGAGGTACAAACAGTCAAGTTTTCCAATGCCTTTATTTCTCAATCTGACACCAACCTTCCCCCTATCTTTTTCCAAATACTGCCATTCTACCAAATTCATCCTATCAACTATTATTATAAGATCCTACACATGAAATTTGTTTTTAAAATGCATTTGAGGAAGTCAAACAATAAAAAAGCTTTCTCAAACTGGCAATTGTTCGTGTAAAAGTAAAAAAAAATGTGAAGAATTGCTCCTGAATTTATTATCGACTTGGTTGAGGACTCTATTGAGCAATGATAATTCTACCCTGTGTTTGTTTAGCGATGAGTGTAGTTTATGACTTATATTGATTATTTTCATATTAATATATGTCCGGAGGGAATAATGTTGCTATGACGAAGCTGGTAATTCATACAATGGCTTTTAAAGGTCTGGTACCAGCAGCCACTTCTCACTATCCTTAATCCAACTCATTGTAAAATTCATGCTATTGTAGACAGCCATTTAAAAAATGTACGGGTTTTTTTTACAATTGATTATAGTTTTTGAAGGCAATTGATTAACAAGCTTTTCTTGATCCATAGTGGTTTCAAGCGAACTTCAAAGGAATTTTCATTTAGGCAATTTGTAAACTTTGAATTGTGGGAAGATTGTTATATTGGCAATAAAATGTGTGTAAACCTACTGAATTTAATTGTCCACTTAGTTCATGCCTCCTACTCTAATGAATTTCATTAACTTGATGACTATTTTATCATGGATATAACGTAATCTTCATTAATAACAGGTTATAAAATCTTCATGTTAGATATCATAATCTTCATTTTCGACTGTTTGATATAATTTAAGAATATAAGAAAAAAACTTAATGATATTGTCAAAAATAATCAATCAGGGTTCAAATTAGTGTGGGTCCTAGGTTTTTCCTAGGAGGGGACTTGTCCTTTTTTTCTGATTTAAAGAGGACTTTTCATTCAAAAATTTTCAATGGTGCTTGACCGTTTATCAATTTAAGAAAACTTTCACCCCTAATTAATGCAGTTTAATCTGCAATAAGGATTGTCTGTGCTGTTGAATCTTAATGAATATGTCATGGTAACCAGAACCATAGATTTTTTTGTCATTCTGATGATTATGCAGTTTGTTAATAGAATGTAAGAAAGACAAATAGTAAATTCATTATTCTTTGTTAAATTGACATTGGTTTCATCAATGTATTCTATGACTAACACAAACATAATCATTATTTGGAAGAAAGGATTAATATCTGGCAAATACCGGACTTCTTTTTCCATCGTTTATGTTGAAATATCTCAGTTTTTCATATTAAATTGTAGCCTATGTTGGTCTTTTAAGCCAATCACCCAGACTTTCCCCGACACTGACATAGGATGACAGTAAGAGCGGTGACGACTCGGATTTCAATACCAGCAGCTAATTGAATCAGCCCTACCAATGACAGTTTTATCATACTCCGAATAAGTCAACAATCTAAAACCGTTTTATAAAACAAATGAATAGATATTGATCCATTATGGTAACAGAATTACAAATGAAGAAAATAGCCATAGAGGTAGAAATGAAGTGTTCTTGATGGCCATATAGATATATTTAATCAATCACAGAATGAAATGATGGTCAGAAAACGGAGAATGTTCTACTAATAAATTGTCATTCCCTCTTAACTGCGACTGTCAACTTATGTCCTACCAGAACCCAAGTCATATTTTGTCAAAAAGACATAGTTCACACATACATTTTCTGAATGAAGTTTGAATCTTGTGTTTTATATTAAAGTTGTACTAAAATGCTTCTTCAATTTTAAATAAGGATAAAGGACAAAATCAGCCATTAAATGTATGTAATTTCTCCTTTACATCAATTTTACAATTATGAGGAGAAAAACAAAACCTGAAAACACCAGAAAACCAATTTAATTTATAAGGAAGTATATTTGATGACCCCCTGGGGTCAGACCCTTGTAAAATGATAATATGTAGTTTATAAAATTGCAAATCATTTATCAGCGTGAGCCATCAATATTAACAAACATATTACGTTTCTGTTTTAGAAATCATACGATCTTCACAGCTTTATTCTAATATGGCCTAAAGATATTGTCGAAGGAATGTTTTTTAAAACATTTTTGAGGTTTGTAGTTTGCTGAATACTTGTAGATAGAATCATACCATGGATGTATAAATTGGAACCACAGTTTCAATAATAAAATTATAAAATCTCTAATTTGTTTTTCTCTGAAAGTAATTCTGACCTTCGATTGGGTCTAAAGAACAATAGACATATAAATATTAACTTGTAAATTGACATCTATCTACTTTATCAACCCTGTCAAATATCGGGAAGGACATAGCCAAGCTTTGACAAGAAACTTGGGGAAAATTGTCAACTGAATCAATATTGCCAAGTATTTTTCTGTGATGATGCTTTCTCCTTTAAAACCTATTATTTAAATTCCATGTACAAATGTAGATGTGTGAGTTAGGACTATTTATTTTTACAGTAAAAGATAGAAAATTTTGACAAACAAGGGTCATATTGTCACATTGTCTGTAGGTGTCCAGAGAGGTTTATTATTTTGATTAAACAAGATGTACGTTATGGTAAAAGTTAAAAAAGTTAGAAAAGAATATTGTCTATGGAAGTAAGGTGATAAAATAAGTATATATCATCATATATTTTCACTCAATAGGTTATTATATCAAAATTGTCTTTTTTTTAGTGTCAGAATAACCATTCATTGATTGTTGTCCTTAATGTTTCATATCTGTATTTAAAGAGTCCTATAAATGAAAAGAAAAATGTTCCCTATATGAACAGGTGCCCTTTGAACAAATAGTCTTCAGACAAGGGTGTATAATATGGGCAGTCATTTTCTATATAGAGAGAAAAGTCATTATTTAAATTCAGGTCAAGTTTAGTACATTGCTATATTCAATTTTTTGTACAAAGGAAGTCATAAAATTTGCTGATTCCAGAAAAAAAAATGTATGGACTTATACTCAGAAACTGCATTGTCCCTACCGGAAATTCTATTATTTTTATAATTATAAACTTGAAAATGCATTTTTCTTATCATATATTTGCAAATAAAAGAATAGAGATTGTTTCTTTCCCCTTTATATTTAAACATAAATTGTAAACATTTAAAAATTCCAATAAATACTGGGGTGTTTTCATTCCAGTATGGTATCTTTGCCCGATTGTCGTATTTATGATGTACATTGTTTTGTTTTGAAAGAGTTTTTTTTTTTTTATAAAAGAAAAGTGCATTTTCAGATGACCGTATATAAATGCATGCTTTGTACTTAAAACTAGATGTGTACTTACTTCCTTCAGCGGCAATGGATTGGTCCGATGCCATCAGGACTGTAGCGACGATGAGTAAAAACCACATGGTGACAGAGCTACAGTCGGATTATCTGTAAAAATGAGAAAATAAAAAAAATTCACAACATCAAAGTTTTTACCCAAATACCCATCCACCACAATGGGGTTAGTAAGTTGACAAATTTAGTAGTTCCTATGTTGTATTAGTGGTTAGTAGATTAAATAGTACTTTTAGACTGAACAAAATCTGTACTGGAGCAAGTATGTATTCCTTAAGCGTTTTATTTTTTATATTCCGTGCCAAGACAATTGATCCTGTAGATATAATTTGCTATATTCATCCATTCATCATGTTGATTATAAATTCCGAATATAATTCCAAAATAAATAAAATGAAAATATCCACTGCAGCAGACTTCCAATTAATTTATGAAATAATTTCCATAAAATTCTCCATAATTGTTGTAGTGTTGCACGTTTTATGACAAATTCTTTTGAAGTTTTAATTGTCAAAAAATTATAAAACTATATTTCTGTAATAAATGAAAAATTTCGCTGATGTAAAATTATACGTGCATTCATATAATCCTTGAATTGTCAACCGCACATGTATTAATCCTTTATTTCACTATGACATCAATACCAAAAGGAACATTGGTCAAGTCAGTCTGTTCGCTGCCTCCCAGCTTGTTGTCTGTTCTATTGAATAAAGTCTGGAACAGCTAGACAGCCAATGACACAAACTGTTGAATATCTAAATTAAGGTGACAAACAGTCGTCAAACGAGGTCCAAGTTCTGTCTCAAGAATTACCTTTATCTCAAGGTTGTCAAATGTTTGAGAATTTTATCATTTTGATGATTTTATTGTAGATGATAATAGGATCTAATTCACTGTGTACACACTAAAATTCTTCATGAATGAATTAGTACTCCTATGTCCCACAGGGTTTATATATATATATATAGGTCACTCACACAGGTATATTACTTTATTTACCTTTATTTACCTGATTTAACAACACCTGAATTTTAAATCCCTTTTTTATATTAAAATTTCCAAATCACATGGTTTTCCTTGTAACTTTTAGTCCATATTTCTCCTTTTTCTGAAACTATTCCACACAAAACAATGTTCCGGTGACAATTTTAGCTCATGGTTGAATTTTGCATTAAGTCAATCCTTGTATAGTAGAACCAACTTTACTTTATCTGATCAGCCAATCAAAACAGTGCATGTAAATACCAGTCTGTCCTTGTCATCTGTCATCTTGTACTGTACATGTGGACAAAGGGAGAGAACTCCTCAGGTCAAAATCATTTGCTCTAGTACAGATTTTGTCCAGGTGTGAAATTAAGTTGACAATTCAGTCAGGTACAAAAGATCAATAAAGGTGAAAATCAATTAATTGACTTGTGAAAAATAGAAATTTGTAATCCAATTGAAATTAAATCTAATCTACAATTTGTCAACAAACCCTCAAGAACAATACAAATATAATTTAATTTACATATGTTACTAGACAAATAGTAATCTAATTAATTTCTGAATTTATCAATGGCATAATATGTGCACATAATTCATTGCAATTCTAAATTGTAAATAACGATAATTATCAATGGCATAATATGTGCACATAATTCATTGTAATTCTAAATTGTAAATAACGATAATTCAAAATGAAAAAATTTTGAGATGATATTGTTTCTGTAATTAACTTTGCATGCATTGCTTTACTGATAATGAAAACGTTTTTATGGGATGAACAAAATTCTTTCTTTGAGAGATTGTTTTCTATATTGTAAAAACCTTATATTTTTGTATGTTTATTTTTATTCTCTACTTTTTGTGTAGTGATTTGTCTACATTTTAGTCCATGTATAACCTTAAGCAGTGGATGTTAAACATTTAGGTTCACTTTCTGTATCTGTGTTAATTGGTTTGTGAGAATAAAGTATCTATCTGTAAAGAAGGGTGACATAATTTTAAATAGTTAGACAAACCAAACAATACAAATAAAGGCTATACTTTGAATAATATAGTGCTCTAAGAAACTTGGAAAACTAAGGACAAGTTTTTTTTAATAGTTACATGTTGAATTGTTGAAGACAGCATTTTGTTCTTCAGATGTATTTTGGTTGTGTTGTTGGGTTGCTGTTTCATTGATATATACCCTGCATTTTTAATTCTTTGTCCATAATATTTTAAAGTATATTTTACCACTGGACATTGTGCAAGTAACAATCAATTAATCCTTGAAGAACCTGAATAAAAGCTTGGTTATATACTGTATTCTATTTAATATAAGATGTTGACCCTAAGATATGTATTTGACATTTTACCCACACCCCTTTCCTTCATGTAATTGGCACATGGTGTTGAAGTTTGTTTTCTGATATTATTATTACTTAGAGCATATTTTATGTAAATCTTATAAGACTTTGTCATTATTGTCTTGTAAGGTTACTGTGGATTCCTTTTTTTCCTGGGTACCAATTTTTTGAGGATTGAGGAAAATTTACATTTTCGTGGATATTTAATTTTGTGGTTTTGCCAAAGTCTGCAGAATTCATATAAAAAACTTGTTATGCATTGTACTACATTGGAAATTAAAAAAAAAAAAAAAAAAAAAAAGGAATTAAATTTTGTGGATCAAGGGTAACTTTGAAATCCAAGAAAATTGGTATCCAACAATAATAATGAATCCACAGTAATGCATATTCATAACTTAAAATGGTGAAGTATACTTGATTGCTACTTTTATCTTTAAACAACCATTTCCTAGCTCACTATAGGGTATTGGTTTTGTTCATTGTTGAAGAAGGTACAGTGACCTATAGTTGCTAACTTGTATGTGATAAGTTACTAATGGAGAGATGTCTGATTGGAAATCATACCGCTTCTTCATATTATGTGGGGTTGCTGTCCTAATGACATTTGACCCTTTTATCTCCTTTGACTTTTTATACTTTTGGTAATATTTAAGAATTGAATGCTTCTTTTTGTAAATTCATTGGGGTGTAAAAGCGTTAACCGAAGTACATTTTGTATGAAGCGCGGAAGCGCTTCATTCTAAAAATGTGCGCACGGTCAACGCTTTTACAACCCTATGAAGTTACAAAAAGAAGCATTCAATACTTATAATTACATTTTTTAGCTATGATCAAGAAACAACGAATTTTATATTTTTTTATTTTATTCACCTGTGCACTTTATTGTGGGACCACGTGTTATCATGAATAAAAAGTTTTATTGAGTGATGCAATTGCTTACGGAATAACACATGATGTGCTGTTAGCCAATCAGAATAAAGTATTATGATCAAACATACATCTAATGTAATTATTTCTGGTACAAATCTGATTTGAGTAAGCGTTTGATAGATTATAGGTTTTTATATGATATTTGCCAGATTTTGTGAACTGACTGCTGCAGCAATATTTTGTATGATTTTTGTAATGAAAGGGGACTGAACTCTATCTTACCAGGACATGGATTTTGTCAGTAAATCATCCAAACTGTTACATCATGCTGAAAATAGACAAAAAAAGGTGTTAAATGGACATAAGCAACAACAACAATAAAAATTACAACCAACAGCATGAATTAAACCATAAACATTTGTTTATCATGCTCCAAGACTTAGAACTCCTAATTTGTTCTTTAAAGGTTTCATTTTTACAAATCAAAGGGTTAACACAAAGGACCTCACAGTTAACACCAAGAATAATACCGCTATGATTTAACAATGTTAACATTATCTGAAAAATTAACAACCCTTTCAGTTTACAAACATGGTAATTTAATAGTGGTGCGTCTGAAAATCTGTAAATAGTAAAGCTGCACTTTATTGTGCATACACGTATTAACATTTAAATATATTGTCAACATTAATTACCCATGTGAATCATCACGAAGATTACAAACAAACCCCACTGTTTAAATCCTCTTTTATCAACGTAAGTCTTTAAACATATAATACACTTCATCATTAAAGAAAGAAAAAAAAAACATTTTTCAAAAGCAAATATAATTTTTATATCTCTATGAAATATGAATTCATAATCATGCATAAGTCATTTTCTGAACAAAGAAAAAAATGAATAAAATTTATACAATGAGAAATATTGACAATAAATTTAAAAAGCATTTGAAAAGTAAATATTTGATAAAATTGCTGACTGTAGATCTATACCTGTAAAATGTGAAGGTACTCCAAATATTTTTTAGTTATAAATCGTGACCAAATGTAAAAGCCTTAATACAATAGTATTGATCTTAGGAGAGCTAGGAGAATTTTTCGTGTGACTCATACTCCGTTCTCAAGGCAAACAATAGAACTTTATTTAAACTTGATTCTAGATACCAAAAAATGTAAGATTATTTTTCTTCATTCTACACTGCAGAAAAAACGTTAACTGGACCTTTTGAAAAGGTAACCAGTCTTAAGTTCTTTGGATAAGGGTATTACATGGAATTTAAACTATTCAAAATTTGAAGATTTTAAAAAGTGATTTAAATCCTGTGTGTTATGCAATATGATTTATGCAAAATAAATTAACATTTTTCTTATCTCTTATTGATAACCATATCTTTTTAATTTATTTCAGATATAAATTTCAGGCCTGAACAAATTCAAATGCAACCCACCAGACTAAAGTATTTTGGACTACATTAAAATGTATTTTGACACTTGAGGATAACAATTCTGACTGAAACTAGACCCTTAAAAAGAATTTATCATAGCTATGGAGTGACACAGCAATCTCATAACTCATAACTTAATGAGAGAAGGAGGGATTGGATGGAAGAAAGTGTAACATCTTTTAACTCATGGAAATAGTGAAAAAAAGGGGGGGGGAGATGGATGAATAGAATGAGTTGAACATCTCTGAACTAATGGGAAAAGGGGGATTGGATGGTTAGAATGAAAGTTGTGAAAAGTAAGGGGGAGAAGAGGGGGGATTGAAAGTCTAACATCTCTCAATTTAATTGTGGGATTGCATGAAACTTACCATTATCGATAGACATTATGTGCTGACTTGACAAATAAATTAAAGAAATTAATTTATCATCAAATTTGAATGTTTTACATTGCACTGTCAAAATGGCAGAGGGATTTTGATACATTAAATTAAGAAGATATAATGGTAAAATTACCAATGAGAAAACTCTGCACCAGAGATCAAATGACTAAGTTTAAGGTTACTATATGGCCTTCAACAATGAGTAAAACTTGTACTATATAGTTTGCTATCTAAGGTCCTGAAACGACAAATGGAAATTAAATAAAATTGAGAAAACTAATGGCCTGATGTCTGAGCCATTTGAGAGAACCATCAAAGAAATAATATCCAGTGTGTGGAAATCGGAAACTTACAAATGTTTTCAAAAAATTCTACACTACTCATATTTCAAGATTCTTTAACATCAGTTATTTAAACATAGTTGTCTAGTTAAATACACCTAAATATTCGCCTAAAATGTTAGACAATTTTTCACTTAACAAGTTCAAAAATGAGCATGTCTGATTATGTAATGGATAGGACACACCCAATCACTGTCAACAATCAAATGTACATAAGTCAACTTTGATAAAATCATTTTGTATGCATGTTGACATAACATTTCTATCAGGTTTACATTTTACTTGTTTATGGTAATTTGTCATCAGTATTACGAGGTGTTGAATGTATCTATGTCTTCAAATATCATATTATTATGATGCCCTTTATGGGTTCTTGATTAGATTAATAAAATTCTTATTATTCTACAGCTTAGGGACCACATACAGTGTTTATACATACATGTATCATGTAATACATTTTCTTAAAAGAGCCAATATAAAATTTAGAAGATGTGGTATGATAGCCCGTGAATAGAACAAATCTCCACCAGACAACAAATGACATAGAAGTAAACTTCTTTATATCGAAATACAGCCTCCAACAACTAGCAACATTACTCCCATAGAAAGATATTAAGGTCCCTGAATTGACATACGTAAAGCATTTCAATAACAAAACTAGCCAACCTTTAGATTCATTTTTTTTTTATTCTTTTGAAGAAATTTAGTCCTCACTTTAACTTTTAAATTTTATGTAAAATTAAATGTATGCTGGATTATTCATTATCATATAAACATACAGATAATCCGAAATGTCCATCATACTGTTCTATTTATAGGACTGATCATATTGCCAATATAAATAAATAGGTCCAGGATCTCTGGCCTACATCTCAATCTGCAAGGGCAGACTGATTAAATGCCATTTATATTTGCATTAATTTAGATTTAAAAGTGTGTTTTATCAACTCAAAGGGAAGCAAATCCAACTCAATTTAAACTTCATAGCATTATCAAATAGAGTTATCTCCCATACAACATTATCTTCACAGATATTCTCTTAGTCATTTTTCAATATTTCCCCCAAGATGTTAAATTAACATTCAGGAATGCAGAAAATTGGTAGTTTTTTTCTGTACTGGCTTCATTGATGCAAAAAGTTTTACATTGATTAAATTAAATCTTTTGTAAAACAAAATCAATTACCAAGATTTTAAGAAGAAAAAACAGCTTTCATTCATTAAAAAATCTATAATTATAATGGAAACACACAACAGATCAATAATGGAAGAAAAATCTTATAAATACATTATCAGCAATAGAATTACAAGATTTTCACACCAAAATTAATTTCCATATCTAAATAAGATGAATCTGTCGAAGACCAGTCCATCAATATATAATTCTCTAAATAACAACAAACATCAAAATATGACACAAGACATCCATAGAGAAGATTTCTTACTTGGGACAGCAATGTTTTATAAATTCTAAAGCCTCCCCCTTTTAATTGAATATACTTTAAGATAACTGTTACTTCTCTAATTATAGATGTTAATGCTGTTCTATAGTAAAGAATGTCTTATTTCTTGGTTGAATCCAGACAAAAAAATCAATATCAATTTTCCACCATAATTAGATTATTGATATACAAGTTCATAACATGTGATTTCTGATGTTCATTCTATTAGAAAGAACCTTATCAAATTCACTGTTTAGAAAAGACATAAGTTTTACTTAATACATTGTGTATATCTTCTCAGAATTTACCTAAACCCTTTTTTTATTGCACAATTTTTTGTCCATAGATATAAGAAGATGTGGTATGGATGCCAAAGAGACAACTCTCTATATCTGTTCCCCCCCCCCCCCCCTTTTTTTTTGTTTGGCCTTTTTTCTTTTAGAAATCAATAGATAAGATAGAATGATTATGATAACATCAGTCCAATCTGATGGTGTTAAGATTCCTCAATAGTCTCTTTCTCATCCCCCTTTTTTATGTTTGGCCTTTATTCTACAGAAATCAATAGATAAGATAGAATGATTATGATAACATCTGTCCCATCTGATGGTGTTAAGATCCCTCAATAGTCTCTTTCTCATCCCCCTTTTTTATGTTTGGCCTTTATTCTACAGAAATCAAAAGATAAGATAGAATGATTATGATAACATCTGTCCCATCTGATGGTGTTAAGATCCCTCAATAGTCTCTTTCTCACCTCCCCCCTTTTATGTTTGGCCTTTATTCTACAGAAATCAAAAGATAAGATAGAATGATTATGATAACATCTGTCCCATCTGATGGTGTTAAGATCCCTCAATAGTCTCTTTCTCATCCCCCTTTTTTATGTTTGGCCTTTATTCTACAGAAATAAATAGATAAGATAGAATGATTATGATAACATCTGTCCCATCTGATGGTGTTAAGATCCCTCAATAGTCTCTTTCTCATCCCCCCTTTTTTATGTTTGGCCTTTATTCTACAGAAATCAAAAGATAAGATAGAATGATTATGATAACATCAGTCCAATCTGATGGTGTTAAGACCCCTCAATAGTCTCTTTCTCATCCCCCCTTTTTTATGTTTGGCCTTTATTCTACAGAAATCAAAAGATAAGATAGAATGATTATGATAACATCAGTCCAATCTGATGGTGTTTAGACCCCTCAATAGTCTCTTTCTCACCCTCCCCCCCCTTTATGTTTGGCCTTTATTCTACAGAAATAAATAGATAAGATAGACTGATTATGATCACATCTGTCCCATCTGATGGTGTTAAGATCCCTCAATAGTCTCTTTCTCACCTCCCCCCTTTTATGTTTGGCCTTTATTCTACAGAATTCAATAGATAAGATAGAATGATTATGATAACATCTGTCCCATCTGATGGTGTTAAGATCCCTCAATAGTCTCTTTCTCATCCCCCCTTTTTTATGTTTGGCCTTTATTCTACAGAATTCAATAGATAAGATAGAATGATTATGATAACATCTGTCCCATCTGATGGTGTTAAGATCCCTCAATAGTCTCTTTCTCACCTCCCCCCTTTTATGTTTGGCCTTTATTCTACAGAATTCAATAGATAAGATAGAATGATTATGATAACATCTGTCCCATCTGATGGTGTTAAGATCCCTCAATAGTCTCTTTCTCATCCCCCCTTTTTTATGTTTGGCCATTATTCTACAGAAATCAATAGATAAACTGGATGACAGTTGAACAGAGAATAAAATATCATAAGTTAGTGATGACATTTAAGTGTATTAATAATGATGCCCCATCATATCTTACTAACAAGTTTCATTATGTTTCAGACAGAAATCCGTACCCCTTGAGAAATGCTGTTCAAGGAAACCTCATACTCCCTAAACCAAAAACAGAATTATTCAAAAAATCTTTTATGTATTCTGGACCATTCTTGTGGAATAATTTGCCAATACCGTTAAGAAATATTACAAATATTAATTCTTTCAAATACAAAATAACAGATCATTTATTGAAATCAACCTAGCTGTATAAATAATATAAAAAACTGATCATGTCATCATGTTTATTTTTTCATCACATTTTATCAAGTTGTATTGAACATTATTATCACACTTGACTTTTTATGCTAATGTATGTATGCAATGTACTAGTATATGTTTGTGTTTTGTTTGATTTTTCATTACGAGGGCCTCAGGGAAGATTAGTTATATAGCTAACTGTGTAACCCTCTTAAAATAAAGTATTGTTGTTGTTGTTGTTGTTGATAAGATAGAATGATTATGATAACATCTGTCCCATCTGATTGTGTTAAGATCCCTCAATAGTCTCTTTCTCATCCCCCCTTTTTTATGTTTGGCCTTTATTCTACAGAAATCTATAGAAGATAGAATGATTATGATAACATCTGTCCCATCTGATGGTGTTAAGATCCCTCAACAGTCTCTTTCTCACCCCCCCCCCCCCTTTTTTGTGTTTGGCCTTTATTCTACAGAAATCAATAGATAAGATAGAATGATTATGATAACATCTGTCCCATCTGATGGTGTTAAGATCCCTCAATAGTGTCTAAGATCTGGCAAAAGTCTCAGTCTTATTTATTAATGGAGTCATTAAAACACTAGCCAGTAGCCTCATACACAAAAACAATCCAATAACATTTCAATGTCTACTTATTGTAACTTGGTAAATTGGGAATAATTAACATGCAAATATTCCTGTGAAATTTCTCAGGTGCCTTGATCTTTACCAATCTTTAATGAAATGTCTAAATTTTGTATTCATTAGACAAAATATTACATAAGGTATTCAAACCATTTTTAGAGAACAAATTTCCCTCCAAGTAAAAACTACCAGTATAAGAAGTTAACAGTTTTCATCGAATATCTATCATTTATTTTTTTCAATCTCTAATATGTTAAATCATTTTCAACTTTTTTTCCCTCATCAATTGTCTAATTTGTCATATTTCACGTATATATTGAAGTAAATTACAGTAATACAAATACAAAATCCTACATCTTGTCAACACACAAAAGCTTTAATCAAAATTTGCATTCTTAGATCTTATTTTCAAAATCAATCAAATTTTAAGATTCAAATTCAAAGAATAAAATGATCTATAAATAACTTTGCCTTGAGAACTAAAATCGGATTTCAATACTGAAGCAAATAAAAAGGATGATGAGTCACATCTCTCAATTATTCAAAATCCATAATTATCACATTTTTTATTCCTTCTCCTAACAACTTTTGTAGTCATAGCAACACAATCAAATCCATTATTTCCCATCAATAATCCTAAATATCAAGTCAAAAGGAGACAGATTTTAAAGAACAATTAACCAAGAATATAACATTATTTCTATTGTCTAGTTTGTGACACAGAGTTAATTCATGATGCCGGTCATTTCTTCATTTTACTTCAGTTAAGCAGTAATATATTCTTAATCGTAACAATTACTTAAAATGAAACCCTAATTAATTTGACGTTTATATGTAATTTTGACTTTTTGAATTTTTAATAAACTTTCTTTCAAGTTCCTAGCTGTTTAATTAATTTTCTGCAATGCATGTTTATACAAACACAGAATAAAATGTTTTATTGATTTGTAATATTCATAAATTGATTAAAGTTAATTGGCATCAAATGACATCATATAATAAAAAATAGAACTGTCTCGTTCACTATGTCAATGGTCTGGGGAGACTTGTTATATCTCATTTATATAATAATTTACAATCTGATTTTAGTCTGTTTTAAAATCATACAAATCATGGTCACATCGACCTGAGACTGTGTTATTGTAGTCTCAGCATCGACCTATAATCTAAGAACAAAACTCCTATTTTACTTTACCTTTGACAGAGAATATAAAAAAGATGTGGTATGATTGCCAATGAGACAACTATCCACAAAAGACCAAAATGACACAGACATTAACAACTATAGGTCACCGTACGGCCTTCAATAATGAGCAAAGCCCATACCGCATAGTGAGCTATAAAAGGCCCCGATAAGATAATGTAAAACAATTCAAACGAGAAAACTAACGGCCTTATTTATGTAAAAAAAATGAAGTTGGGGAATACAAAAGACGGACAGAAGGACAAACAAACAAACAGACTGACTCTCTTATTACTTTATAAGAGTTCTTTAGAAAGCAGATGATATAATAACAAAAATCTAAGACAGAAGAGAGAACAAAGTCTATGGCTAAGGGCTGAAATTCTTTCCAATATATTAATATTTTCACATGCTTGAAAAAGCTAGAGGAAAAACAATAGGTGGTACTAGTGGGTGACCGCAGAAAAACCTTTTTCTTACTCTTCTGAACTTTAAAAGTGGCTCAATCTACTTGAAACAATAGCTACTACCACCTATATTAACTTGTATCTGTATAATTTGTGTAAAGAGGAAGGGAATATTTGTTGTCAATAATGGACACTTGTATCCATTTATTATTTCTAGACACATAAAATGTGCATCAAGCATCTGTGGCAGATGTTCTACAGATAGCTGTCAATTCTCTCTCCTCCAGAGTGATGGACATTTGTGAGATTTTTGTGTGAAGACTGTACTGTGTTGCCAAATTAAACTGTTGTAAAAAATCTGCAAGGATTGTAATTTATATCCTAGAAGAAATGTTAATTAATTCCTCCATTTCTGAACTCTTGTACATCAAGCATTTTCTTTGTAAAATTAAAAACATGCATTTTGAATTGATGTCTGACATTATTTACATAATATGTATTATTTACACACCTTAAAGTCAAATATGCAAGAACTTCTGTACTTATGATCTGGCCTTTAAAATATGCAAAGTACTTCTGTACTTTAATGATCTGATCAGGCCTAAAAATAAACGTTTCAACCCACCATATTATTGCTCGTCCCAAGTCAGGAGCCCCTGGCCTTTATGTCAGTCTTGTATGATTTTTAATTTAAGTTCATTTATATATTTTGGAGTTTAGTATGACGTTATCACTGAACTTAAGTATATATATATTTGTTTAGAGGCCAGCTGAAGCAGGTCTGACCCGCTGCAGGATTTTCTTGCTGTCCTTCAGCTGTTAGCTGCTTTTTGGTCGGGTTGTGGTCTCTTTAAAGTATATATATAGTCCATAAATTCTATAAGGATATTATCTGGTCAGGGTTTTAACTGTGCTTAATAAAAAAAAATGTCTAGTCGTGCTTGCAAGCTAAAAAGGTCATAAAATGTGTTGGGTCAGGCATGGAAATTTAATGGAGTCCGTGAACTGAGAACTATATATATTTTTTTTCCATCATCAGAAAGAATTAATATCAATCCACAAGATACAGTAACAAAATGTAGAAGTATAAGCATAATAATTCAACAAGAGTGCACACGCTGAAATGTCTCGCCTTCTATACTAATCATTGATATTATGTTGATAGTCCTAAGTATAAAGCTTAGTTTTATTACAACTGTCTCATAAACTTAACATTAACCAAGATAACTAAACAAAGACCAATGAACCTTGAAAATGAGGTCAAGGTCAGATGAACCATGCCAGGCAGACATGTACAGCTAACAATGCTTCTATACAACATATATAGTTGACCCATTACTTATAGTTTAAGAAAAATAGACCAAAACACAAAAACTTAACACTGTGCAATGAACCATGAAAATGAGGTCACCGTCAAATAAAACCTGCGCGACTGACATAAAGATCATTTAATATTTCCAAACACCAAATATAGTTGACCTATGGCATACAGTATTAGATAAAAAGACCAAAACTCAAAAACTTAACTTTGACCACTGAACCATGAAAATGAGGTCAAGGTCTCATGACATCTGCCCGCTAGACATGTACACCTTACCATCATTCCATACAACAAATATAGTAGACCTATTGCATATAGTATGAGAAAAACAGACCAAAACACAAAAATTTAACTATAACCACTGAACCATGAAAATGAGGTCAAGGTCAGATGACACCTGCCAGTTGGACATGTACACCTTACAGTCCTTCCATACACCGAATATACTAGCCCTATTGCTTATAGTATCTGAGATATGGACTTGACCACCAAAACTTAACCTTGATCACTGATCCATGAAATGAGGTCGAGGTCTAGTGAAAACTGTCTGACAGACATGACGACCTTGCAAGGTACGCACATACCAAATATAGTTATCCTATTACTTATAATAAGAGAGAATTCAACATTACAAAAAATTTGAACTTTTTTCTCAAGTGGTCATTGAACCATGAAAACGAGGTCAAGGACATTGGACATGTGACTGACGGAAGCTTCGTAACATGAAGCATCTATATACAAAGTATGAAGCATCCAGGTCTTCCACCTTCTGAAAAATAAAGCTTTTAAGAAGTGAGCTAACACCGCCGCCGCCGCCGGATCACTATCCCTATGTCGAGCTTTCTGCAACAAAAGTTGCAGGCTCGACAAAAATTATTCATATTTAAAGATTATGTTCAGTTGCTTCAGTTTATCCTTCATTTGAATGTTTGCTACAATAAATCATGATGCCCATCTTGCATCACTTTTCTTTTAAGAATGATTTAACAAAAAAGATTTTCTTATTAATTTTGATGAGTTTGACCTGCTACAACTAGGTAACCATGTTATCAAGATAAATCTCAATCACTTTCTCATTCAAAGTGTCACTGATTGATTTTGTGTGTTTTATACAGGTGTTATCACTTAAAACACAAAAATATCACTATGCAACTGTTATTACACCCTAAAAATCAATATACACAATTTATATTATAAAAACAAACTTCAGACTCAAACTTCTAATATAACATTTTAAAGACATTCTAAATTCGTCAGAGCACTTTTGAACTTCAACAAAAATAATCAATTGATCTTAAAAGCAAAGATGGCAGAATGTTTGAAAGAACATGCACTATAAAGAGAAAAATTTCCAAAAATATAAAAATATCAAGACAAAAATATCTAGGTTTTAATGTGTTTTTGATCATTATTGGTAAATTCCGTAATTACTGCATGCATTTACAGTAAAATTGTATTTTTAATATAACAGCAAAAAATGTGAAAGTTTTGATAATGGTAATATAAAAAAAAATAAAGCAAAAAATATTTAAAATGAAATAATAATAATGATTTTGAATAAAAAATATTTTTTATGAAATCAGTGCTATTTTCCTTTTTATAAATCACTATTTATATGGAAGTCTAGAAATGTATATATATTACCTCTTTTCATGAAATTATTTCCTTTCAAAATGAAACAAATAGCATTACCTTTCTTTGTTGAGTGATATTTTCTAATTAACTTTTATAAAACTGATCTGAAAAATAGTTCCTTCAAAATCCACATGCCACATATTAATATTCCAATTATTTCACAAATCAATAATATAAAATTTCATAATGTGAAATAAGACTCCATCTTTCTGTGATTGTATAATTACTATAGAAAGCTTTAATTAATGTATCATTGACACATAATATTATTGACTACTGACATATGTTCCATTACAAATGGAAAATGGATTTTCACTGTCAATTACCAGATCTGATATGGACAGTTTTTTCTGGAGAATTTATGGCACATTTAGAACATTTCTGATGGGGAAATGTATAATTTGACCCCTTTTAACCTGAAAGTTGGTGTTAATCATTAACACATTCCTCAATCAAATTAACTATTTATACATATGTCAAGCCCGAATTCTAAAAGTGCCAGCACATGTAAAAGTCATTTCTAGTTTTCTTCACATATGTCAAACTAAAGATTTCTCTTCCATCATAATCATCCTATCATTTTCTTCTCCATTTATATCTGACCAAAAACTTAAACACATCTCAAAACTAGTTCATTTATCATTAAAGAAAATATTCAGTTATTGTGTTGCTATAATTTTGGTTTTTCTTTAAAAAGATTTGTAAATAGCTTTCTGTCTTTTCATCTTTTTTTCGGCCCAGATTTTGCTGGTAGTCTTCAACTCCCCCCCCCCTTTTTTTTTTTTAACAAACTATGACCGTATGATTAGATGGATTTCAACAACTTAATTCATAAAAGATCAAGAAAAAAGTTGTGAACAATTAGGCAGCAACCATTTGATTTTCTGGGGGGGGCTATGGTTTTTTTTTTCTGTGCAAATTTTTTTTTCGCCTGCGGCGAAAAACAATCCATTTTTTTCGCGACAAGTCGAAAACAATTTTTTTCTTTCAATTTTAGCATTACATATAGTGACAGCTGAGGGTGAAACAAACAATTTTTTTTTCTCAGAATCAAAAACAAATTATTTTTTTCTCCAAAAACTGGAAAAAAAAACCATAGCCCCCCCCAGAAAATCAAATGGTTGCTGCCTTACATGTCGCGGTAAAGCATTTTTAACAAGCAAACCCTATTAGGTTTATAAGCAAGTTATAAAAGCCCTCGGATGACTAAATATGAAACTGCTTATAAAACAAAACGAAACATAAAGGCTTGAATCATATCTGTTAATTGAAATCGGAATTAATTGATGTTTATTGTCATGTCCAATGTTTAAAGTCCTTTACTGGGTGCCTTAGATTGGAATCAAATGTTTCATTAAGCCCTTTACTGGGCGCCTTAGATTGGAGTACATTTATTGATTTTCTTCTAGAAACTGCAAAAAAATGAATGAAATACAAATATAGTAGTTAGCAACCTATAACAATGAACCAATCATTTACAGGCTTCATAAGTTCATTTTGTACCAAAAATACTTCCCATACATTTGTTCAAATTCATTGATTTTGATAACCATTAATTATGCACTTAAATATATTTTTCTTTCAGTTTCCATGGTTGACTTCTAAATTCCCCCATAATTTGAAGCACTTGCCTACCTAACATTAACTGAAATACTTTGGAAATGTCTTACATAAACTGCTAGCATGTGCTAAGTAACTTGACTGATTTTATGTATTTAAGTAATTCAATAAAAAAAATCTTTAATTAATAAATTTAGAGATAACAGAAATTAATTTGAAAGAGTAGCCATTAAAATGCTGAGCAGTACAGATGTATGATACAAACATCAAAGAGAAACAATATTACAATTCTCTGTAATCAACCAGGAAATGAAGATTGAAACAAAAGTTTGTAAGATGCTAATTACAATGTGTTCTGTGAAGTAGAACATCACCACCTTCCACACGATCAAGTGCTATCTGATTAAAATGTTAATAACTCAATCACAAACATCAACATTGCCAAATACAATTGTTGTTATTTCCCATTGGCAATAATAGTAGCATCTTTAAAGATACTCAATCTAGAAAGATTATTTTAAGAATCAAGCCTTGTCAAAAGAAAGTTTTTGAAGGAAAAAAATATATACGTTCCAGTTGCTTTTTTTAAATGCAAATTTTACTTATCTCCCTTGCCTATCAATTCCACACTTCAAAATACATGAAAAAAATTCTTATCCCATTTGGACAAAGGGGGAAATTATTATATGTTGTATCTCCTTTGGTATTTAGCAGAGTTCATGCAGCTACCATTCATAATTCTGAAAAGCAGGTTCCTTTTAATGGCTGTGCCCATAATTTTTTTTTTTTTTTTTTATTCAACAACAGTATTGCTCGCTGTTAACAATTACTCCACTGACACAGCTATCTCAGTGATATTACTCAATTGTTCATTGTTACCTAAATGCAAGGTTTTTAACCTTTTAGCTACTATGTTGTGTCTTGTGTACTTTTCTTGCCTGTTTGTCGTTTTCTTTTTTAGCCATGGAGTTGTCAGTTTACCTTACGATTTCGCCACGCCTTGCCCTGACCTTTGCTCCAAGAGCTTTTTCCAGGGAAAAAGCAACAAGGACACAACTTTCATATTCTTCATTATTGAATGAATCTAAAAATAATACCAGGTTATTTAAGTACCTTTATAATTATTGAAGGTGTAAAAAAGCTTGATAATAAAAAGTTATATTGCTCCAAAATCTCATTAAACCATCAACAAATGATTGATTTCTCATTAACTAGTGATGATTAAAAAAAAGTTTTTATCTCCCTTTGAAATGTTTTACATTGCATTTAACTGATTACAGAAGTCAGAATGGATTTGAAAAATGAATTACAGTTTATCTATTAATAGTTTAGATCTGGCTAGAAATAATCTGACCCTGTCAAATTCTGAAGATAAAAGTTAACCTACCACAGTAAAAAGGAAGGGAATAGTCAGGATAAAATAATTTCCCATGTTTTTTGGAATTTGAATATCATAACATCAACCAGAATTAAACGGAATAAGGGGAACAATTTATATGAAACAGTCAGACAACAATAATACAGTGGTGAACTTTTAATATCAAAGGGAAATCCCCCAGGTCTGACTACCAATACAAATGCTATAAGACACCTACAACTTTAATAAACTGGTACATAAAATTGGAAAATGACTAAATTCATTCTGTAACATCCATCTCCTAAATAGTTCGTATAGCCTCCTTTCTGTCTTAAATCATTGGTTTAATCGTATGTAAATATGGCGCCCACATTCCTTATTCCATACCAAATCCAATAATCTTTACAAAGTTGCAGCAGAGTAATAAAGTAAATCAGCCCTTTAGGAAAGAGTGAAGACTTTTGACAGATATGTTTAATTACGTCATGTCTGGGAAAGAGTGACTCATGCCTCCTGTCCCGATCTTTCCAAACAAACACAGAAGAAAATCTATAATGCCGCCAATAGTTTTAATTTCTGATAACAACTGTGTTTCTTTTAAACCTTTAATACTGTGCAGCCAATAGTTTTAATTTTTGAAAACAACTGTGTGTCTTTTAAACCTTTAATACTGTGCAGCCAATAGTTTTAATTTTTGAAAACAACTGTGTGTCTTTTAAACCTTTAATACTGTGCAGCCAATAGTTTTAATTTCTGATAACAACTGTGTTTCTTTTAAACCTTTAATACTGTGCAGCCAATAGTTTTAATTTTTGAAAACAACTGTGTTTCTTTTAAATCTTTAATACTGTGTAGCCAATAGTTTTAATTTTTGATAACAACTTTTATCTTACCTCCTATACATTTCCAGGAATATGATTGGTTAAAAGCGTCCGCGTGCAAACCGTGTATATTTGATATTAGGTTAGTAGGGAGGCGGAGCTTATCTCATACACGGTTAGTAGTGGAGTTACGTCCCTTTATATGCCTTATTAGGTAAGAATGGGGCGGGATTTATTTCATACACGGTTAGTAATGATGTTATGTCCCTTTATAAAAAACAAAACGGTACTGAGAAAAAATCTTAAAAGTTCCAACAGACGAAGAAATTGTTCCTTTAAAAATTGTTAAACGATGATGACTGATGTACCCACATTTTGACTATTATATTTATTGTGTCTGTTTATTTAACGCATCAATGTAAAAATATCGGAAATTGATGAGACTGTCATAAAAGTGAGAGGGTTAGCGCTATAGAACCAGGTTTAATCCACCATTTTCTACATTTGAAAATGCCTGTACCAAGTCAGGAATATGACAGTTTTTGTCCATTCGTTTTTGATGCGTTTTGTTATTTGATTTTGCCATGTGATTATGGACTTTCCCAATTGATCTTCCTCTAAGTTCAGTATTTTTGTGATTTTACTTTTTTCTTAAGATTAAAATAAATTCATAAAACACATTTAAACCTTACAAGTCGTTATTGTTGGCATAACGATAGGACTAATGGAAGTATTTTCTTAGTGCTAACAGTATTGAAGACTTGCTCATTTTGAGAATCACTAGTCTTAATTTCACACTTTAAGATAGTCGGTAAGATTCTTATCTCATACACGGTTAGTAGTAGAGTTACGTCCCTTTATATGCCTTATTAGGTAGGAATGGGGCAGGGCTTATTTCATACACGGTTGGTAATGGTGTTATGTCCCTTTATAAAAAACAAAACAGTACTGAGAAAAAATCTTAAAAGTTCCAAAAGACGTAGAAATTGATGCTTAAGATTGAAATAAATTCATAAAACACATTTAAACCTTACAAGTCGTTATTGTTGGCATAACGATAGGATCAATGGAAGTATTTTCTTAGTGCTAACAGTATTGAAGACTTGCTCATTTTGACAATCACTAGTCTTAATTTCACACGTTAAGATAGTCGGTAAGATAAATTCGTTACATAGTGTGCTAGTGACATAATACGGTATATATGGGGTCAGTAAATTGACAAGTCACAAAACCTGTTAGTATAGAAGCAGTGCTTCAAATGATGATTGTTATTTTGTCATTTTAGTTTGAAATCATAACCCTTAGCTAAGATATGCTTAAGACTTAAAGTCTGAAATGTAGCCCAACAAATGCCAAAACAAGAATTTAGTTTAGACATGTCTATGGTTCTTGCATGTTTCAGCTAGACATATTTAAAGTGAAATATCATGTCACAATTTCACTTCGAGTTAATCAAGTCCATTTACTAGTAAGAAAGCTTTTATCAGAAGACAAACCATTTAGAATTGATTGCTGAACTCTAACAGTACTTTAATATACAACAACAAAACTGTTTTAATATTTAATTGTTTTACAGCATCCCTGTATCTCCTTATCGTTTCTGACATGTCCTAAAGGGGAAACAAACTTTTAGCTGACTGCCATGAAAACTCTCACAAACTCATCAAACTTTCATGACCATTTTAGTGGGATGCCTTGTAGATAGATATACTAATTCAATTTATACTTCTCTTACTACACTCGAGGGGACAGAGCTGTATTATGTATATACCAGTCTTAACAGATTTCTCTACAGTTAATCCTATTATCTGGATTAAAACAACAAACATACAAATATTTGTCTCATTCTTAATTGTCAGTAATCAATAACTGACTTACATTTAAGGCAACCTTGAAATAGATATAGGAAGATGTGGTATGAGTGCCAATTAGACAACTCTCAAGCCAAGTAACAATTTAGAAAAGTAAACCATTATAGGTCAAGGTGCGGCCTTCCACACAGAGCTTTGGCTCACACCGAACAGCAAGCTATAAAGGGCCCCAAAAATCACTAGAGTAAAACTCATCTCAATTCCAATCCAGGAATCCATCAGTCACGTCTCAGTCATTACAGCTGAACGGACGTGCTGGGCCAGCTCTCCTTTACCCACTATCTTCGATGAGGGTTTACAGTTAGATATCAACGACTTACTACTTAAGATGACAGAAACCAATCCATGCGGTACAGATAGACGTAGTAGTTGGCGTACCCGCGTTAACATGCACTCCAAAACCATTGTATCATGGGGAGTGTTATGCTGATTAACGTCCGAGGGCTGTATCCTAGGCTGTTGGGTGATACGACCTTCATTTCACTGCCTCACGGCTTTGGTCCTGATAATGCTTCCTGTCATCTTTCGAACTACGTCCGAGATCATCTACCAGTACTCCATCATCAAGGCTAGCGGGCTGCCAAGCTGACCAAACTGGCCCTGAAAGCAGCCGTTGTGAAGTAAACCAACATCAAAATAGTCAACAAACCAAAAACAACTCACCAAAACTAAGATGGCGGCCTACATATTGCGACCTCCACTACTTGTTCCTGACCCATGGCATCAAAATATGATAAAGCTCACCAAACGCCTTCGGGCACCGAGCCGACCGTGCGAGGGCTGTATAGCCAGTCAAGGTCGTTAAACACCACCATATATATATATATAGAGTAAATCTATTCAAAAGGAAGAGCTGCGACCTATCAAATTTCATTCTCCTTATATTTTTTTAATAAGTCAATGCGTTGTTTCACTTTGTTTTTCAAAATTCAAATTTCATTTACAAGTTCATGGTCACATTATATATATTATATATAACAATATGAAAACATCAGTTCTACATAGACATATATATTGTCAAAAAACTTCAACATTAAAATCAAATGTAATGTAAGGTCAACAAAAGTCAATAAACCATGTCAATTCAACACAAGAAAACACATTTTGTGCCTGATTTGGCTACAAGATGACCTTGACTTTTAACCTTAAAATAGCATTTATAATACTAAGAGCTCTACTGACCTCCAACATGTTTTGTTCATAAATCTATGAAACACATGACCTTGAACTTTGACCTTGAAACTATATAGAACTCCTGACTCTAACTATAGCAACAAACAATCTTGAGGAAGATTGGATAAAATACTGGATCTGTATGGTATCTATAAGACTGATAGTGTTTCTCTATCCTTACATAAATGATCTTCTGTTAAAATTCTAGCATGTAAAAAGATAGCTGTTCATAATATCATAAAGTTTAAATTATCAGGAAAATTATCATTTGTCAGAGAACAGGTAGATAGATGCAGAACAAAGTGGCATATAAGTACCATCAAAATGTATTCAGGAAATTGATTGTAGAAATCATAGCACATAATAATAGAGCAGCTTGGATAATCTTCTACACATTGCTACTGACGCCAACAACCTATCTATGTTAAGACTTACACCCTGTTATAGATATAGAGGTCATACTGTTTATACAAGGTCAAAACGTTACAATGATAGATGAGAAATGATGTCATCTTGTTGATGATTATACTTAAATCTGTATTGGAGTGCCTCTTTGTTTATAGCAGTATAGGAACAGCTATTGTAAACTGTCTGAAGATAAACCATTAATAAAATGATAAGTAAAAATCATCAAATCACAATAAACACAAATGTTTTCTGCAATAATTTTCTTTTATGTCTAATACAACTTTAATTTAGGAAATTCCATTCATTGTAGCTTTCATTACTATTTGAGACAATATTTTATATTTCTTTAATATTGATGATCCTTATAATTTTCAAATTAATGTAGTACAAAATGAATTATATATGAAAAAAGAATAGCAGAAATAGAACTAATTTAGCTATTTTGTCCTCTAAAACCAACAGCTGCCGGCATTTAAGAGTTATAGACTTGTAATATATAAATCGGCAAGTCATGATTGATGGATGTTTGCCTAATGTATAATTGAATGATTATTTCATGAATATTCAGAACATAAGAACCATTTTTGTTCAGAAAGGTAAACAGGCTTGGTATCTATTAATACTTGGAATTTAATATGGACATTTTACAGTCAACAAGATTTAGGGCATGTTAAATAGTTAAAAAAGGCCTTCTTGAGAAGTATAGGCCCCTGATAGAAATTTTGGGTCCTCAATGCTCTTCAACTTCATACTTTCTATGAGCGCCATTGATGAGTCCATATGAAATGTGTGTCTGGCTGACCAAATATTAGTCCTGGTAATATATGATAGATTTATCAACCCTTCTGGAGGAAAGCACCAAGGGCTATAATCATTGTACGAGCACTCTTCCCAGAGGGAATCCGTATTCAACAGTCAGAGTTCTGATCATTTTTAGTAACTATTAGTGGTGGATCCAGAAATCTTCCCAGAGGGAATCCGTATTCAACAGTCAGAGTTCTGATCATTTTTAGTAACTATTAGTGGTGGATCCAGAAATTTTCATAAGTGGGGACCTGAGTTTGACTGCCTTAGTAAGAAGCGTCCAACCCCAGTCATGCTTCAGTCATTCCCTATATAATCAACAAAATTTTCACAAAAAAGGGGGGGGGGGGGGGTGGATGGCCCCTCCTGTTATATATTATTTTCTACACTACATGTAAATGCATGTTAAAAGTTGTATGCCACTTAGCTGGTAATATTAACATAAGCTTACATAAGTGTTACTTATAATAATCAGAAGAATAGTTTTTTTTCTAGAGGTGAGAATTATTTGTTATGCCTGTTACATAACACAGGCAGAGTAAATCAGTCATATTATGTCAACGCTGCCTAGTTTTTCCTCCATATCTATATCAACAATTCAATTTACAGACATTATTTGTACTCATTACTTGCCTAATAACATAATTAACTATTATTTCCTAGCTTCTGTTTTGTCATCTCTGACGGATACATTTGTTTTACTGATGTAAACAGATGAACAAACCAGATGCTCCGCAGGGCGTAGCTTTATACGACCGCAGAGGTTGAACCCTGAACAGTTGGGGCAAGTATGGACACAACATTCAAGCTGGATTCAGCTCTAAATTTGGATTGTGATTAAATAGTTGACACAGCATAGGTTTCTGACACAGAATGAATGTGTTCTAATGAACTTAAAATTTTTGTTTTCTCTTAGAGCAATTCACTATGCTGTTGAATATTAATCCTCTCAAAAAAATGTTTGAAGAAATTTTCTTTTTTATTTATGAAATTTCAAATGAGAAAAATTGAACCCAATTTTTTTAATCACATTACCCTTTCCCTTATTCCAAAACTAATCTCAATTAAAATTTCTAATGGAGTTTGCAACAATAACTACTCATTTAAATACATCATAAAATATTAAGATGTAAAAAAACTGCTTGTTATCACTGAATGGTAAAGATTATTTTAATTTATCAGTTGGTAGTAAAAAGTGAATATACATTGTATATTGTATATAACAAAGATTTAAGTTGATTCTGGACAAAGAAAGATAACTCCAATTAAAAAAAAATCTTGCTATTGCACAATATTTTGCAATTAGATATTTCTTGCTTACTATTCTGGACAAAGAAAGATAACTCTAATTAAAAAAAAATTTGCTATTTCACAATATTGTGCAATTAGATATTTCTTGCCATTGCGCAATACTGTGCAATTGAAAAGACTTGCTATTGCACAATACTTAATATAATAATTTTGGATCCTGATTTGGACCAACTTGAAAACTGGGCCCATAATAAAAAATCTAAGTACATTTTTGGATTCAGCATATCAAAGAACCCCAAGATTTCAATTTTTGTTAAAATCAGACTAAGTTTAATTTTGGACCCTTTGGACTTTAGTGTAGACCAATTTGAAAACAGGACCAAAAATGAAGAATCTACATACGCAGTTAGATTTGGTATATCAAAGAACCCCATTTATTCAATTTTTGATGAAATCAAACAAAGTTTAATTTTGGACCCCGATTTGGACCAACTTGGAAACTGGGCCAATAATCAAGAATCTAAGTACATTTTTAGATTCAGCATATCAAAGAACCTAACTGATTCATTTTTTGTCAAAATCAAAGTAAGTTTAATTTTGGACCCTTTGGACCTTAATGTAGACTAATTTGAAAACGGGACCAAAGGTTAAGAATCTACATACACAGTCATGACAGTTAGATTCGGCATATCAAAGAACCCCAATTATTCAATTTTGATGAAATCAAACAAAGTTTAATTTTGGACCCTTTGGGCCCCTTATTCTGTTGGGACCAAAACTCCCAAAATCAATACCAACCTTCCTTTTATGGTCATAAACCTTGTGTTTAAATTTCATAGATTTCTATTTACTTATACTAACGTTATGGAGCGAAAACCAAGAAAAATGCTTATTTGGGTCCCTTTTTGGCCCCTAATTCCTAAACTGTTGGGACCTAAACTCCCAAAATCAATACCAACCTTCCTTTTGTAGTCATTAACAATGTGTTTAAATTTCATTGATTTCTATTTACTTAAACTAAAGTTATTGTGCGAAAACCAAGAATAATGCTTATTTGGGCCCTTTTTTGGCCCCTAATTCCTAAACTGTTGAAACCAAAACTCCCAAAATCAATCCCAACCGTTCTTTTGTGGTCATAAACCTTGTGTCAAAATTTCATAGATTTCTATTAACTTAAACTAAAGTTATAGTGCGAAAACCAAGAAAATGCTTATTTGGGCCCTTTTTGGCCCCTAATTCCTAAAATGTTGGGACCAAAACTCCCAAAATCAATACCAACCTTCCTTTTGTGGTCATAAACCTTGTGTTAAAATTTCATAGATTTCCATTCACTTTTACTAAAGTTAGAGTGCGAAAACTAAAAGTATTCGGACGCAGGACGACGACGACGACGACGACGCCGACGCCGACGACGACGACGACGACGACGACGCCGACGACGCCGACGCCAACGTGATAGCAATATACGACGAAAAATTTTTCAAATTTTGCGGTCGTATAAAAAATCAGACAATAAAACCACATGCATATACAGCACATGTTTCACTCAAGTCATTGGAAAGACAACCTCTCTGCTCAGGTCAATTACACTGGTCTGGTAAAGTCATTCATAACAAAGGCTGCAACAATATCCATCTTTATATTTTTTTGCTATAGACATTATTTAACATTTGGTTTTAACTGAGTTTTGTCTCTGAATGACCCTTAGATGTGTCTTGAAATGATCTTCCAACACGAAAAACAGTCACTTTTATAATGACGACAATATTTTATATTAAAATGTAATATTTTGGCATAACAAAATGTGTGCCTTTAAGTAATGGCAGCCAAATTTGCATACAAGTGTAAATTAGAAATCTCATAATCTTATTCTTTCATTTGAAAACCAGATGCTCCGCAGGGAGCAGCTTTATATGACAGCAGAGGTTGAACCCTGAACAGTTGGGGCAAGTATGGACACAACATTCAAGCTTGATACAGCTCTGAATTTGGATTGTGATTAAATAGTTGACACAACATAGGTTTCTGACACAGAATGAATGTGGTCTAAGAACTTAAAACTTAAAAACTTTAAAACTTTAAATTGGACATTCACCTATTATGATCCAAAAAAAAGTTTAATTTTTGACCCTTTGGACCTTAATGTAGACCAATTTGAAAACAGGACAATACTGTGCAATTGAATATCTTGCTATTCAATTGAAAATTTCTTGCTATTGTGCAATATTGTTCAATTAGATATTTCTTGCTATTGCACAATATGGTGCAATTGAAGATTTCTTGATATTGCACAATACTGTGTAATTGAAAATTTCTTGCTATTGCGCAATATTGTGCAATTAGATATTTCTTGCTATTGCGCAATACTGTGCAATTGAAGATTTCTTGCTATTGCACAATACTGTGCAATTGAAAATTTCTTGCTATTGCACAATACTGTGCAATTGAAGATTTCTTGCTATTGCGGAATACTGTGCAATTGAAAATTTCTTGCTATTGCACAATACTTAATATAATAATTTTGGACCCCGATTTGGAACAACTTGAAAATTGGGCCCATAATCAAAAATCTACGTACATGTTTAGATTCAGCATATCAAAGAACCCCAAGAATTCAATTTTGTTAAAATCAAGCTGAGTTTAATTTTGGACCCTTTGGACCTTAATGTAGACCAATTTGAAAACTGGACCAAAAATTAAGAATCTGAATACACGGTTAGATTTGGCATATCAAAGAAGCCCAATAATTCATTTTTTGATGAAATCAAATAAAGTTTAATTTTGGACCCTTTTGGCCCCTAATTCCTTGGGACCAAAACTCCCAAAATCCATCCAAACCTTTCTTTTGTGGTCATAAATCTTGTGTTAAAATTTCATAGATTTCTATTAACTTATACTAAAGTTATTCTGCGAAAACTAAGAAAAATGCTTATTTGGGACCTGTTTTTGGCCCCTAATTCCTTAACTGTTGGGACTAAAACTCCCAAAATCAATCCCAACCTTCCTTTTGTGGTCATAGACCTTATGTTAAAATTTCATAGATTTCTGTTTACTTATACTAAAGTTATTGTGCGAAAACCAAGAAAAATGCTTATTTGGGCCCTTTTTGGCCCCTAATTCCTAAACTGTTGGGACCAAAACACCCCAAATCAATCCCAACCTTCCTTTTATGGTCATAAACCTTGTGTTTAAATTTCATAGATTTCTATTTACTTTTACTAAAGTTATAGTGTGAAAACCAAATGTCTTCGGACGACGACGTTGACGACGCCAACGTGATACCAATATACGACCAAAAAATTTCAATTTTTGCGGTCGCATAAAAATAAGGTTCTATTATTTTGCACACATAAAATATCTATAAGGTACATATATTTTTCACTGGGGAACTCCCTATTTTCCACAATGCAGTAGAACTTAAATCTAAATGTCAATTCAGATAAATATACATGAACATCTTAGGCCATAAAAAAGAATAGGTTTGTTTACCCAAACGCTACCTACCCAGAAAAAAGCTGCCTACTCAAATTCTTTTATTGTCCTGATTTGAAGAAGGTTTTTTTTAATCAGATAGGCATGAAGACTAATAAACACCCGATACTTCAATTTTTCTTTAAAAAAAAAAAAAAAAAATGACTACAGTAGCTACCTACCCACTGTCTCAACCTTTGGGTAGGGTTTGGGCAAACCAAAATATTTTTAATTGTGGCCTTAATAGCAATCTAACAGGATTCAATATAATCACTTATGAATAATAGAAATTGAAATTTAATGATATTGTTTATTAAATGATAAGAATCAATAAATATATATATAGATCAGATTAGCTGCTGATCACTAATGTAAATAATATCAACATTAACCACCCTCATCATATTTCAAGTCATATTAAAAAGACCCATTCCTGAATTTCCCCTTCCACTAAGTTCTCTTTCCCACAATAAAGCAGAACAAGAGGCTGTCACAACGACAGCAAACCGGATTTATTAACATTTATTTGTGTCCTGGCAATATCACAAGAACCATTACTGATGAATGGTGAAAGTGAAAATCGTCAATATCAAATTTGACCTCCATTTTGTCATCAGTATCAACATATTAAAATTTGAAAAGCTTAGATTGAATGGTTCATGAGTAAATGCAACAACGTGAATGGAAACGCCATTTTACGATCTTTCAAAAACCATAACTCCTGAACGGTAAAAGTCAAAATCGTCATTATTGAACTTGACCTCTATTTTGTCATCAGTAACAACATATTAAAATTTCAAAAGCTTTGGTTGAATGGTTCATGAGAAAATGCACGGACACGACGGGAAACACCATTTTTCAATCTTTCAAGAACCATAACTCCTGAACGGTAAAAGTCAAAATCGTCATTATTGAACTTGACCTCCATTTTGTCATCAGTAACAGCATATTAAAATTTCAGAAGCTTTGGTAGAACAGTTCATGCATAAATGCACGGACACGACTGGAAACTCCATTTTTCAATCTTTCAAGAACCATAACTCCTGAACGGTATAAGTCAAATTCGTCATTATTGAACTTGACCTCCATTCTGTCATTAGTAACAACATATTAAAATTTGGGAAGCTTTGGTAGAACAGTTCATGCGTAAATGCACGGACACGACTGGAAACTCCATTTTTCAATCTTTCAAGAACCATAACTCCTGAACGGTAAAAGTCAAAATCGCCATTATTGAACTTGACCTTCGTATAGTTGTCAGTAATAACATATTAAAATTTTAAAAGCTTTGGTTGAACGGTTCATGAGTTAATGCACGGACAACATTTGATTGCCGCCCGCCCGCCCGCCCGACCGCCCGGCCGCCCGACCGCCCGGCCGCCCGCCGAGCATCCCCAAATCAATAACCGACATTTTTGTCACAAAAATCCGGTTAATAAAATTAAGCATTCAGTTTTATTTCAAAGTCTCTGTAGTCTCGATAGTCAGTGAGTCTGAAAATTAGACATTAGACTAAAAGTTAATCTATTAGCCAACCAATCAGGCTTCAATGAATCAATAACCACATCAATGAAACCTTTTGTAGTCACAAAATCTGATTTAAATCTGGTGCCGTCTGCACAATTCTGCATCTACTGAATGATTTGTATAATATCAAAAAGCCACTATCTTATCAAGCTCCTCACTCATCATGATCTCTGCTGAATGTTACTTTGGGTGAACAAAACTACTTCAGAAGATGTTTTTTTTTTCAGTTTTTTTATGGATTTCTTTAAAAAGATAAGATAGGTATAGAAATGAAAATGAAGTTAACAATTTAAGATGATCTGATAGATTAAAATAACAAGTGAGTAATTGTTGTTTTAAATACCATCCCTTCAACTTTCATCACAATCAGGTTATCATGGTTATTTCTCATGTAAAGAGAAAAAAACTTACAGAAAAAAAAATTCCATTCTCTTTTCATTTTTACATACCAAAAATCACAAAAAATGTTAGCAATCAAACTTGCCAAAACACTCTGTACAATTTACGATCAACTGATGCATTTTGTCTTCAATCTGTATAAAATAATGGGGAAGGTGTCCATAGAACACACATGTTTTAAAGGAACATAACTCAAGAACTTTAAAAGTGACACTACCCAAATTTGCAATTTATCTGAGATTTTCGGTAATAAGAATTGTGCAATATAATGTTTCATAATATTTAGTTGAGGCAAGCAAAAGTTAGAAAATAGAAGCAAAAAATTCAGCAATTTCAAGATACTAAGGGCATAACCCTAGAACAGTAAAAATGCCATCAAAATTCAAACTTGATCTCTGTTTTGTTGTCATGAGCACTCACCATTGTGCATAAAGATTCTAAAAATTTGGTCAAGACAAAAGGAAATGAAAAAATTCAAGCATTTGTTCCATTTATAAAGGGGCATAACTCTAGAATGGTAAAAGTGATGCCACCAAAATTTACACTTGATCTGTGTTTTGTTGTAATAAGCATTGTGTTTAAGTTCAAATCATAACAATTGGTTGAGGCAAACTAAAGTTAAAGAACAGAAACCAATTTTGATATGTACGGACATACTGAGAGGGACAAGGGTAAAACTTAATGCCCCATTGTAGAGTCTAAACAGTAGGGCATTAAAATGGTAAATTGCTTAGAAACTTTAACAACCATAATTTTGCAGTACATTACAGTGTTCAAAAGTTAAAGTTCATTAGTACTTCAAATGACTTATTAACTTAGTACCTTGCCTTCATTTGCACCACTTTAATCAATATGCAGGTTAATTAGATTCTTCCTCCTTTGATGGTGACAATACTTGGTACAAACATTGCAAAAACTATAATAAACCAATAATAAATAATAACATGTGACTTTGAAGAGTTTGAAACTGTTAACCAAGTCTTTGACAGTCTGAGCATGAGACTTAATCTTACTGATATATACCTGACATTTTTTTTATATCTATAATAGAAAGTGCACAATGCATATAGGTCACATGTCAGATAGCTGCATGAATATAGGTCAATTTAGGTCGGGTAAGTACATGTAAGTGAAGACTGTAATATTTGATCCTAAACTAAAATTCCATTGAGGCCTATTTTTATGTACTTAAAATGTAAGTGCATGAAGAATTATATAAGCCTACAGAGTAAGGAAATAATACTAATTGCATCTTTATTCTGCAAAGTAAGCTTTAGTAATGTCACATAATAAATCAAAAGAAGTTCCAATAACGTAATTACTGTCCAACATGCCACATAGACTAACTCAAGGAGAACACAAAGTGATTTATAACATTAGGTAATAATTCCAGGCAACTATTGATTTCAAACTTTACCAAACTAGACTTACAAATGGATAAGTGCAGGACATATTTTTCATTTCCATGGTAACTGAAAAGGAAATCTTCAGATGTCAACCTTTTTTTAAATTGAACTTATTTTTATTTTTTGCTCCGACTCCGAGGTTTAATTGATCTGTTTTCAGTGGCTACTATGAATTTCATTTTCTGAAATGAACATTTTAATGGATTTGATGAAGTTCTACACTTTAGAAGTAAAAAGCAAATAGAAAATTGACACGCTACTTCTGAAAAACAACCAATAAACTACGCATTTTCATTCTAATGCATTTTCCAGATACTTTATAAAGTTAATTTTGCTGAATCACAGTTTTTTAAGTTTTATATAAGCAATCTAATTTTAAAGAGTACAAAGAGGTGACACTTAAATATTGATATATTGCAGAATCAGTGGTTATATGACTAAAACCAGCATTATCATTTCAAAATTTTATTTAAACAAGAGTGCACACGCTGAAATGTCTCGCCTTCTTTACTTATCATTGATATTATGTTGATAGTCCTGAGTATAAAGCTTTATTAAAAACTGTCACATAAACAACATTAACCAAGATACCTAAACAAAGACCAATGAACCATGAAAACGAGGTCAAGGTCAGATGAACCATGCCAGGCAGACATGTACAGCTAACAATGCTTCCATACAACAAATATAGTTGACCTATTACTAATAGTTTAAGAAAAATAGACCAAAACACAAAAACTTAACACTGAGCAATGAACAGTGAAAATGAGGTCGAGGTCAAATAAAACCTGCGCGACTGACATATAGATCATAAAATATTTCCATACACCAAATATAGTTGACCTATGGTATATAGTATTAGATAAAAAGACCAAAACTCAAAAACTAAACTTTGACCACTCAACCATGAAAATGAGGTCAAGGTCAGATGACATCTGCCCGCTAGACATGTACACCTTACAATCATTCCATACAAAAAATATAGTAGATCTATTGCATAAAGTATGAGAAAAACAGACCAAAACACAAAAACTTAACTATAACCACTGAACTATGAAAATGAGGTCAAGGTCAGATGACACCTGCCAGTTGGACATGTACACCTTACAGTCCTTCCATAAACCGAATATACTAGCCCTAATGCTTATAGTATCTGAGGTATGGACTTGACCACCAAAACTTAACCTTGTTCACTGATCCATGAAATGAGGTCGAGGTCAAGTGAAAACTGTCTGATGGGCATGAGGACCTTGCAAGGTACGCACATACCAAATATAATTATCTTATTACCTATAATAAGAGAGAGAATTCAACATTACAAAAAATCTAAACTTTTTTTTCAAGTGGTCACTGAACCATGAAAATGAGGTCAAGGACATTTGACATGTGACTGACGGAAACTTCGTAACATGAGGCATCTATATACAAAGTATGAAGCATCCAGGTCTTCCACCTTTTAAAATATAAAGCTTTTAAAAAGTTAGCTAACGCCGCCGCCGGATCACTATCCCTATGTCGAGCTTTATGCAACAAAAGTTGCAGGCTCGACAAAAATAAGATTTTGATAAGTTTCTGACCTGTGAATTTCAACTAACATAAAATGGTCAAGAAATTTAACTTTGATGGAGTAAAAATGCCATCTAATTATAAAAATTAAATGAAAGACAACCATTCATATTTGATTTTAAGAAATGTAAAAACCTTGTTAAAAAACACAGTATTCAAGATTTCGGTCAGGGATTCAACTGAAGGGATAAAGTTAAGGCTCACACTACCAAGCTTCATACAAGATGTTTTACAACTAATGGTATTGTAAATTTAAAGAAATTTTATTGAGATCTAATTTTCAGACCAATTTGCTAAAATATATTCAAGAAGGCTCACAAAAGCACATGAAATTAAAACTGCAAGTATCACAGTAATATTCTATCAGCAAATATACTGTAAATATACAGAAGATAAAAGAGACCATTTGATTAGAAAAGACAATGTAAATCAAGCCTACAGTTCATCCCTCAATTTGACAACTCATTATTGCAAAACACCATACACTTTCAGAACTAAAAATAATTAATGTATTTGCATTACATACTTTTCCTGATAAAAAATTCAATACTCAGATCAATTGTCAACCAAAACATTAGAGGAGTCTTTCTATTACAAAGATTATGAATGAAATATATGTGTAATAAAAAAAATCTTACCTTAAAATTATGAAGTTGTATTCCTATTCCATTGACAACCTTTTAATTTGCCATATAAACAATTGAATACTAATATATCAGTCCCATCAACTTCGTCACACATATTGAACAAAAGGCATTTTGCAAAAACTATTAAGACATAAGTGCCAAAATGCATGAAAAGAGTGAAAAGTTATTTTGTAATTAGTCTTCTCCTGTTAATATAAAGTAAACAGAGAAGCTCGTGAAAACATGTTAGACAAACTCTCAAGTTGATAAGAAATGTGTTATGTTTAACGACCCATTCCCTCGTGTCTAATAATTCTATAATTTGTCATAGAAACTCCATACTGAGAATGTGGAACATGAGATTAAAATAATATTTAATATTGTTGGAAGCTATATTTTATGGTATACTATATAAATAAACAAACAGAGATAACTCTACAACTTCATTACACTAGATGGCATAACAACTCATTTTAGATCATAAATGTTCACAAAAATTGAGGTAAAGCTACAAGAATCTAGGACTAGAATGTTTTTTGCCAGTTTAGTTTTAATTGGTGGCAGAAACTTTCTGTTGATTATTCTGGAAAGTAATTAAATTCAACACAGGGACATTATTGTGGTCATCCAATAATTACTTTGACAACAAAACTTCCTAATCTTTTATGCTTAAATTAATAAACTTATTGATAAAGATTTGTTTAATAATTTTGTTGAATTTCTTATTCTAAGCTTTAAAAAAAAATCAATTTTATGTCATTTTTCTTAAGTCTAAGTTATGCATAAATCTATATTGAGCATTGCACAAAATCCCAATTCTTCCAGTTGTACAATGATTTTGCTGAATGAAAGCTTCTTGGAAGTATAGCTATTAATATATGCATGCAGGAAATCAATATTTCAACTGAAGTCACTTTACATCAAACGTTTAACTTTATTTTCTGAACGTGTTTTAGTTATGCATTAGCATTTTTGTCAATACAGTAGAATATTTACAATTATCCATTTTAAACCTTCAGATCATTTCAGCAGTTCTGGAGAATTTCATTTCTTCACTTTTGCAAAAATAAATAGAATTTAACAAAAACATTCCAAACAATTTCCTACAACACAACAGGAAGTAAAACAAGATCTGCATCCTGATGTTACAGAAGTTAATGATTCTACTTGACTGACTCGGCTAATTGTTGTCCATAGCCAGACAACTTTACACTAGGTAGAAACAGAAACCTTCGTTGTTTGTTTCTACAGATGTTCAAGCTTTATAAACTTCAAGAAATACATCTAAAGAAAATTACTCAAGAAACACATCTAAAGAAAATTACTTGTATCAAAATTCTCTTATTCATACAAGTTGTGTTGGCAAATTAATAGTTTTGTCATGACTATCTGTACTGAGTCTGTACAATTTTGTGATAGCTTCTTAAGCAAAATAGACAACTAACTATGTCTCCGTTAATAAAGTGAAGAATTGAAGGGAGAGGCACCAAAGACAAAAAAAGGTTTAATGCCATAAAATTATCTGCTTTAAAAACAAGAATCTCAGTATAGCCTCTAAATTCTGCCGATCCTTTTGAAAATTGAAAAATAACTCCAATGCAAAATTGAAAGGCCTTCAATCTTTAATTGTATTAATGAATGTTCATTACATCATGGCAAATATAAAATAAAGCATCATGACTATTTTAGACATCTATTAATTATAACGGCTAATCCTTTAATCACTCTGTCATAAGACTCCACCAAAATGATATCTATTGATTAATTCTCTCAGATTAATTTTCTGAGGATGTTAGAGATGCAGTAATCCTAGTCCATAGTCATTAGTTTCTATACAAACCTGCTGTACCAGTGACGTTATATAATCTATTATAACAAAGAGAGAATGAACATGGAGGAAACTTCTAACAAACTTTATTGATAAGTAGATATTGAAAACTTTACAGATACGTCTTCATTGGGCTTAAAGAAAATCTATGATGATAGTAAAGGAGAAAATCAGCTAGAGTAGCTTGGTACACCTGTCAAAATGCAACCATGGTTGACCATCACTGACCATTGATAACCATGGTCAAAGTTCAAACCATGGTTAGATGTGCTTTAAACCATTGTCAACTATGGTTTTCCACTTTTGTGACCATAGTTGACTCTTGACATTCATCTGTTCATATAAAAAAGAAGATGTGGTATGATTGCCAATGAGACAACTCTCCACAAGAGACCAAAATGAATGGTTACCAAACTCAAATCACAAGTGGTTGACCATGGTCAATTTGACAACCATGGTTTTCTACCTTTTTGACCATGGTTGACCAAGCTCATTAACCAACCATGCAAGGGCTGTATAGCCAGTCAAGGTCATTCCAAACTTCCATCATCAAGCTCAAAATGAAATCTCATGATGATAGCACAGTATAAAACCAGCTAGAGCAAAACTGAGAAGGGAAATGTGTCAGAGACAACAACCAAACCAAATAGCAGACAGAGTAGCTAATCAGGTAACCAGTCTCAATTATCAATTTAACAAATATAAAGAAAGTGTCAGATCAATTGTAATGGCATTCAGAATATCAGTGATGGATCCAGAAATTTTCATCAGGGGGGGGGGGGGGGGGGGGGGGTATTGACTGCCTAAAAAGGGAACGCTGCTCCATTCATTGTGATTCCCTATATAACCAACTAAATTTCCCCACAAAAATGGACCCAGTTTTTCCTGATTTTACTGCACACACACTAGGGCAATTTTTGAAGAGATTTATATCTTTACTTAAACTTCACAGCTTCATCAAAACTTTGAGGGAAAGGATATCATGTTATTTAAGATTCTGAACATGGAACAAAATAAAAATGTTAGTCATGTATTATTTTCAATTTTAGTTTCTTGTGTACAATTTGGAGTTTAGTATGGCGTTCATTATCACTGAACTAGTATATATATTTATTTAGGGGCCAGCTGAAGGACGCCCTCCAGGTGTGGGAATTTCTTGCTGCATTGAAGGCCTATTGGTGACCTTCTGCTATTGTCTGTTCTATGCCTATGGTCGGGTTGCTGTCTCTTTGACATATTCCCAATTTCCATTCTCAAATTTTAGAATAGATTTTAGTATGTATTTAGAATTCTAATTGGAGGTCTATCTTCAGACTGGCATGATTATGAAAAAAGCAAGATTGAAGTTGGAACAAAGTTGTTGACATAGTAACATTTCTACACTAGTTTTACATAAAACTCATAATAACCTGTTGTTTTCTTTGTTTCTAATAATAGGAGGAAAATGATAAAATTGTATGATATCTGTGTTTTATTGTTATTTGTTTTCATAATGATAATTGCCAGAAAGTTTTTAGTTAATAAAACTCTTGATGAGAATTATACTAACTATTCAGAGTTCTATATTAAAGGGAGACAACTTTTTTTTCACAATTTTCCCACTGCAAATTTTTTGTCTCATCGAGTTGCTGAATAGAATTATAAATTTATTGTAGGCTGGGATAGGCCAGAGCTTCCTCCTTTAAGTATTATTTAACTTGATATAGGAAGATGTGGTATGAGTGCCAACTTGCCTGAATCATGAAGACTTAAAACTGTGCTTTCAGCAACTGATTGTAGACTTTAAAATGATAGGTAACAATTGAAAATGTTGATTTGAACATATACCAGTACTGCAATAAATCAAAAGTTTAATCTATTTTACTACAACTAAACTTTCTGTGAATCAACTTCTAATCAATAGATACAGATGCATTGAATCAAATATGTAGGGAACTATCCATTCAGAACTGAAGTGAATGATAATTTGTCAGTTTGTGGGGGAGGGCGCTTCCTACATTATACAAAACACAAATGTTTGACTAAGTAAAATTCTCCTAGTTAATCGTGACTATTTTCAAACTATACAAATATAACAGTAGGCACAAGAGATATCCAGAAATTGATCCATCACCCATATGTAGGTTTTAATCAGCTAATCATCTGCATGGTTTTTTATTGTATTACTTTTCAATATCAGCTGGAGAATTGAACTTTAGAATGTTACATTCTGTCCATTTTAATTTTCACTTCCATACGTAAAGTTTAATAGAAAAATTTCTTCTTTAAGTGGTAAAATGGACAAAGTTTGACATTTTCTCACTACTATTTAGATTGCACAGAAGCTGAGTGTTACCAAACAAAGGTTCTCACTACTATTTAGATTGCACAGAAGCTGAGTGTTACCAAACAAAGGTTCTCACTACTATTTAGATTGCACAGAAGCTGAGTGTTACCAAACAAAGGTTCTCACTACAAGATACCTGTGTACAGGATTCTGATTTTAATATAACAACTAATTATGCTTACATCAGCAGTTTTTGAAATTAACTTCCAGTAAAGGTCTAACATAATAACTTTTGCTGGACAAGTAATAAAATGTGTAAATATCTCAAAAGAATTTTATTATTCATTACTTAGCCTTTTTTAGGGTTTGGTATGCTGCTACAGACAAATCTATAAAACTATATAAAGCCTATTTAAGTGATTATTTCAACTGATGACCGAAGTCTAATTATCTGATCAACCATATACTCTGATAAATACAGTGACTTCCTTAATTCATAGAACTTTAATTAGCTTTTTGTAGCAATGTCTTTTAAGTTCCTTGGATTTTTTCTTCACAGTTGAGTGAATAGTCAACAGAATAACCCATAATTGCAAAAGTAATCAAGCTTCCATCAAAGATTTTATATAGCAATCAATAGATTGATTCTGACTTCACCTTCCTATAGACTGGTATTAATTCTTTGTGGAATTCAGAGAGGATCACAAAACAAGGCTGGGAGTGGGATTGTAATCTTCACGTGTATATAGTTCATTCATATTAACTTCATTCAACTTTTCAATAAGTCACGGATCAAAATTAGGTGCAACTTGACAAATGCCATTTCACTTAACCTTAAGTGCTTCAAAAGTTGAGCAGATAATATATATAAATATGTTTAGAAATTGTTTATTACCATTAAAGGTCAGCCTTGGTTGATTGTTCAATGTTTTATTATACATGTTTAATTTATAAAAGCTTCCCATAAATTCATGCAGAATCCTTATATTCACTAGGCATACACCAAAAGGAGAATTCTCTGTTGCTATTATCATATCCATTAATAAGTTAAAGTTTAGTCTTAAATAAGATTTGCTGATTGGTTGTTGAGTTTGTTTTATATTAGTGATCATTAGTGTCAGTGCTTTGTGGTATGGGATTTGCTCATTGTTGAAGGCTGTATGATGACCTAAGGTTGTTAATTTCTGTGTCATTTTGGTCTCTTGTAGAGAGTAAAATGTCTCATTGGCAATCATACCACATCTTCTTTTTTTATATTTAATATATGGAGAAATTGTAAAAAATATTTACTAAATAAGATAATAAGTTCTGAGAAAATTTACAGAACCATAAAGCAAAATCTTTAAACTGAAAACAATTACATCTATCCTAAGCATTGAAAATATAATAGATATGGACCTATCAGTTGAAGACTTTGTCTAAATGGGACCTTATCATATAAAATGATATTATAGAGTCGGCTAATTAAATAAAAGCAACTTTAACTTACCAATACAAAGTGTACATTCCGGTGAAGCCATCAGTATTTGTATTTTCTCCTATCAAATAACTTGATTTATACATAAAGTTTGCTCAGCTGTTTTCTTTCAAAACAATTGCAGGCCTGGAGGTTGTAAACTTTATATAACAATTCTATAATGATCTACATCATAGGAATGCAAACTCTATTTTATCTCTTACATAAAAAAATAAAGAAACCCTAGTCAAAGAAACAATAAGCTAAATCAACTAATTTGTTTTCTTAGAACACTAGGTTAGTATAAAGGACACAGACATTTGTGAGCGAAACTGAGTAATTTTTTATTTTTTCCTTAATTTCAGTTTTAAAGAATTGACAAGTATATCAACCATCCTAAAAATTAGGGCTTAATCAAAAACTGTTGATAGATAATACCCTGGAAATTGAATTTCCCACCAGTCTATATTTGTAAACTTGGTCAATGTGAAGGGTTCAGACGGTCCGAGACCACAATTATTTCGTAGTGCATTTCTTTTAGAAGATAAATGAAAATTGAAAAAATCCCACCTGTGCTTTCTCAATGAAATTTTTAGTGTGCTGTACTACTTTTGGGACAAATTATATCAAAATTATAGAAAACTTCATCGGCTCTAACTCAAAATATGGACAATTTTATGTTTAGGGCGTCTTGAAATCTTTTGACAGCTTCCGAAGTGCTAATTTTCAACCTTTTTCAGCTGGACCTTATCACTACTTTCCTTTTAAATTCTGAACCCAACTTTTTTACAGTAATTTCACCCCCTTTCTTGCAATTTGAGGCATTAAACATGGAGAAAAAAATTTGGAAGAGGTATAAAAATTAATGGCAAGTAACCCGCTGTCAACACTAGGGACTATATTTGTGAACAACGAAAATCAAGGGACGACAATTGTGGACTCGGACCAGACAAAACTAAAATATTAGAAGCCTTTATTAAAATAGTCTATAATAATTGATATTACAGAAGCAAAAGAATATGGAAAGATGTAATTTGCAGATTAAAAACTATATGGTGAAACAGAACAGGGTATCCTATAAGTATCAAATATGAATATCTTTTTTAGAACATACTGATTCTAGAATTAATTAAGTTTTGGAGGATTTAATTTTCTAAAATGCATACAAAGTGCATTTGTTAATAAAGTATTATGCTTGCAATAGTTACATGCTATGCAAGAAGAACCGACACAATCTAAACTGTATCTCCTTCAATTTGAATCAAATATGATTTTTACATACATCAACATCATTTATATAAATGTGTGCTTAAAATTGAGAATGGAAATTTGGAATGTCAAAGAGAAAACAACCAGACCAAAGAGCAAATAACAGCTGAAGGCCACCAGTGGGTTTTCAAATAGATATAAGCCGATTTACTGCCGCTTGTTTAAAAGATTCTTTGTTATAATAAAATTGTCCATTAATGTCTTGTAAATGTCTTTCTTTCAAACAGTGCAATAAAAATTTATTAACTTAAACAGGATGGAATTAAATATTCTCGTAGCCTTTAATAAAACATGTTACTTAGTACAGTTTGTAAATCTTATTTACTCAGTTTAATACCAAACCTTCCAACCACAGAAATTGTCAACAGATAGTGGCTGACTTGTAAGCTTTGAAGTATATGTCAGTTAATGATAATGACAAAAACAATCAGATAAGATGTGAACAAAAGCCAAGTACAGCCTGGTAAATGTATATTCCAGAAACAATGGTGGTAAATTGTATAATACAAACTAATTCTTCTGTCATCACTCTATACTAAAAGTACAGTAAAATGCCTTACATTTAATATAACTGTACAACTCCTCGTACTCAAAATGAAGATGTGGTTTGATTCCCAATGAAACAACAATCCAAGTTATGCAAATTTATGTAAGAACAGGTCGCCGACCATACAACCTTCAACAAGGAGCAAAACCCATACTGTAAAGTCAGCTATAAACGACCTCAGGATTTTAAATGTGAATCAATGTTATACTGAATGTATGGTCACTATATCCTGTGAAAACTGAACAACTAGCAAAAAGTTTCTATTAGAAAGATATAAAAGACTTAAAAGTGCTGCGGTTTTTTATTCATGTATGATCAGATCAACCTATATCATCTGCATTATTTAGAAATGAAACAGTACAAATCTGTCAAAAGGTAGCTGCATTTATTTGTTGGCTGCAGTGTTTTGGGGAATTTAAATCATTGGATTTTAAAACAAGAAATTTGATTGGTTGATCTTTTATCAAAGTTAAACATATGGAACCTGAGACGGAGAAGGTAGCTTATCTTTCTTGTTTGTTGACAAACCTGTGACTCATTCCTCTATCTTACAAGGTTATCTCATCAAATTACAACTAAAGATGAACTTGGAATTTTAATAAAAAAAAAAAAAAAAGATATATATATATATATATATATTATAAGATGGATAATTTTAGTCAAATAGAAATAAGAAAATTTATATGAGCATGGCAAATATATGAATCTTTAAAAAAGTTTTGTTACAAGGTTTTGTTTAAAGTTTTGGTGTTTGTCACTTTCCGTCCACTTTACTAACTGAAAAATGTTTCTATCAGATGATGCTTTATGTACATGATATATATATATATTTCCCTACAGGGCTTGGATTTAGTAATCATACTCAGATTATACAAATCTATATCTGGTAGATTACTATGTCACAAACTTCAATACATGAAACTTTTAGCAAATGACAAGCTATCTAATTAATCATATACTTTTTTATCAGCCTAATCCCTGGAGGTGGTAGTGAGTTTTCATGCTTGGTTTCAGGTAGACAAAGGTTAGTGGTGGAATGAAACAGTCTATTGATTATGTTACTCAGTGGAACTTTTGACATCATTTGCTTGGTTAAAATATGATTCTTCTATGTGATTTTTTAACAATCAGCTGCTAAAGCTAAAAGCATACTCCTGGGATAGAATTTCCATATTGATTTTAGAATAATGGTCAAGATTAAAGTATTCTGACAGGATTGCAATTACCTGCTTCATTCTAGGTTCAATCCAGGTTCACACATTGTTGGTGGATTAATATCCAAGGACAAATATTTCATTGCATGCATGTTCAGGACAAGAAATTTTAGGTGTTATGTCAATATCAAATAGTACCCTAGAGCAAAGCATCCCCTTAAAATATGGAATAATTTGAACAGCGTTTTCCAATTTTGCTATCAAGTGACCTTAACCTTTGACTGTGACCTTGACCTATAAATTTAGTGCCAGTTTTGTTGATTGGCAAGATGTCTGGCAATGATGAGTTGCAATAATGTAGCTTTAATGTGCCTTAAATCTTTCATCATCTTACTTGCGTTGTGACCTTGAACTCTTTTTTTTTAACCTTTGAACACAATCTGATTCAAGCTTTTTATGAACAAGTAATAGACAGGTATAATTGGCTACCAGACTAACATAGTAAATACAAATAATGTTTACAGATAGATTGATTCATGATTCATTGTTGTTTGATATACATGCATCCAGTGGCAAATATTTCATGTCACAGATGGCGCAGTAACAAATGATCACAGTACAGAAGTCTTCAAATGTAAATCTAACTTATTGGTACCAATTCAAAGCAACTACACTTAACTCGAAGCCAGCTGATTTTATTTAGACCTTCAAACGAATGAACATCCAAGAATGTTGTTTTTTTAGTTTGCAATTCTTAGCAAGATTTGTGTTGTTGCTTGACCTTATTTGACTTTTAAAAGAAGTCACTTTAAAAGTGTTATTATTATTATTATCATAGGTACTGTGACAGATTTATTGTTTCTACTCTAACGGAGCCAGAGTCCTGCTCATATTCAAAGGTTTTGTTTCTGGAAATACATTTTATCTCGTATCAATTTATAGTTACTGTAATTATATGTATGGATCAAGTAAAAAGATTAATTTATAATAATTCTAGTACTATAAATTATTCAATTTAATTGTAAATGTTCATGAATATATAAATACCCCGACTCTCAATTTTTTTAAGTACAATAAACATCTATAGAACATCAGAACATGATGGTGAAACATTTCTATTGTTTCTCTCCTTTCAGCTTATTGTTTCATTAATTTTTTTTCATTTTTCCATTTATTCAAAATTTAAGTTTTGAAAAAATATTTCCTACAACCTCTGAACAGTATTATAATCTAACTAAGTCAATATATATGTTCCTGCTACAACCATGTATAAGTTAAGTTCTGTGTCCTTAAAGTTAACATGATTTTTTTTATTGCCAATATGTAACAATTTCATTTTCTAAATTATTACTTTCAACCATTTAACTTCTATTTTCCTCATAAAAAATGTTTTCTTGTTAGAATATTTTTCACTCAATACCCAGTAAGGAGTGGAAAAAAACCTGAGAATAAAAGATATTGGAATTAAAACTTATTCTAGTTTAGAATGTTTAACTCACCAGAATCTCTTGCTTGTAAAATGGTGAATTATATTCCTCTTCTATCTCTACAATAAACAATTAATTTTCTTATTAAATCCACTAGTGTCTTATAAAGTTATCCTCCACCAATTCTATCTAATCCTTTTGGTTTACTGACGACTTTCTCTCGATTGATACTGTGTAGAAATGATGGAATCAACTTTGCCGTTTGATGCTCGGGGAATTACGAAGCCGTCATTTGAATTAGGGAAGAATTGGATGTCAATCTGAACTGGAACCTTATCGGAACGAGAAAAGCTTTTCCGATCAATACAACATTACATTCATTTTACAAGCGACGCAGATCTCAATAAACTCCAGATACAATTGTTCTATAAAAACCACTGGCTAATCAACGTTAGCTTTACTTTACTTCACTTTATTAACTTCGGTACATAACTCAGGGCTAAAAATTTGTAAGACAAAGAAACAACATCGCAATACAATTGTTCCTTTAAAAGAAATCCAGATTTATTGACGGAATGGATCCAAGCATTATTTAAAGCCAAGTCAATATAGAACCCGAGACAAGAGAATTCTTTCCATTCAGTTGTTAAATGATCAGAATGACAATTATAACGAGGTGTGATTGAGCAGAAATAAGTCAATAAAATGGATTTTTCTTTTTTTGTTCTTTAAGAAGACTTTATATGGGAAATGTCCAACCTGTATGGAAATCTTTACCTGATATAAACAGTTTATTAATAATTCAAAAACGGATATGGTTCCATCAATCAATTTTTAATTAATTTTTTATTGAATTTTTTTCTTCATAAATCTTGTTCTGCATTGTTATTTCAAACTGTTTTGACAGATTATTTCTCATAAGATGATGAACTAGGTTAAATGGAAAGGTTGTATAGGTTGTTTCTTTAAACAATAAAGATGCATAGATCTAAAACTCAGTTCTAACAGTTCTTAGCTGATTAATAAATGCATGCATTTTCAAAATTTTGCAGTTAGTATTGGTGAGTGCATTTTCAGATTTCAAATTTTCAAATGCAAACATTGAACTTGTATATAATTCTATGGCAAAATGTATGAACTTTTTGATGAGATTTATGACAATACAACTAGGTGTGGAATTTTCTCACTGTGTTGAAGACCCATTGGAGGCCTTCACAGTGCTGTTATCTGCTCTTCAGTCTCTTTGAGACATTCCCCATTTCCATTCCCAATTTTATTGATTTCATCCTTAGTTTCAATGCATTATTCTTGATACACACGAAGTAAGAATGTTAACAAGAAAATCTTCCACAGTAGAAACTCATTGATTCTTTACAATTCTATCATTATCAATAATTACACAAATACAATACCTAAAATCAACTAAAAAAAGTTATGAATAAAATTATGTTTGATTGAATAACTCTTCTAAGTATCAACAATCAATAATACTACAAATCTTTAGAGAAAATTAGAAGACATTTTAGTATAAGTCATCTCCAATTTTTTAGTGGAAATATTTTTTGTAAAAGAAACTCGGGTCTGCAGGCAGCATTGGTTTTTTTTTTTTTGGTGTTTTTTTGAGTTTGGATTGAAAAGTGTATCCTCTTTTTTCCACATGTACATTTTAATAGCATACAGTAACATAAATTTTGTAGTCTGTGCATTGCTGCCAAAAACAGGAATAAAATTAAAGAACCTGAGTGAGCACGCTCACATACCCCACGTCCCCACATTGTCATTGGAGAAATTAAATAAGTATAAGAAAAAAAAATTGTATAAGAAAAAATACTGAATAATAATTTCCTGTCAATATACACATCTACAAAGTATGTCCTTATTATCTACAAAATTTCATGAAATTATGTTGTGTGTTTTCAGAGGAGTTGAGATGACAAACTGTTGCAGAAGTACATTGAAGCAAATAAGTTCAAAGGGGCATAACTCCTAGAAAAAAAATTGAATCGTAATTTCCTGTTGATATGCACATCTACGTAGTATGTCCTTATTATCTACAAAGTTTCATGAAATTCTGTTGTGTGGTTTCAGAGGAGTTGAGATGACAAACTGTTGAAGTAGTACCTTAAAGCAAATAAGTTCAAAGAGGTGTAACTCCTAGAAAAAAAAAAGAATCGTGATTTCCTGTCGATATGCACATCTACATAGTATGTCCTTATTATCTGAAAAGGTTTCATGAAATTCTGTTATGTAGTTTCAGAGGAGTTACGATGACAAACTGTTGCAGTAGTACATTGAAGCAAATAAGTTCAAAGGGGCGTAACTCCTAGAAATAAAATTGAATTATAATTTCCTGTCGATATGCACAACTACATAATATGTCCTTTTCATATAAAAAGATTTCGTGAAATTCTGTTGTGTGGTTTGAGAGGAGTTGCGATGACAAACTGTTGCAGTAGTACATTAAAGTAAATAAGTTCAAAGGGGCGTAACTCCTAGAAAAAAATTGAATCGCAATTTTCCGTTGATATGCACAACTACATAGTATGTCCTTATTATCTGAAAAGGTTTCGTGAAATTCTGTTGTGTGGTTTGAGAGGAGTTGCGATGACAAACTGTTGCAGTAGTACATTAAAGTAAATAAGTTCAAAGGGGCGTAACTCCTAGAAAAAAAAATTGAATCGCAATTTCCTGTCGATATGCACAACTACATAGTATGTCCTTATTATCTGAAAAGGTTTCGTGAAATTCTGTTGTGTGGTTTGAGAGGAGTTGCGATGACAAGAAACAGGACTGACGGACGGACGGACTGACGAACAGACGGATGGGTCAAAAACATTATACCCTCCGCAACTTCGTTGCGTGGGGTATAATAATTGTTTCTTCACTATTTTTTGGCAAATACCATAAATAAAGTCCCTTGGTTATAACAGTCCCAAACTGAAGAAACACACATCTGCTCTCAAGGCATGTGCACTTCCAAGACTTCCAATGCGACCATCCTGAGGACCATAAATAATAATTAATTCTGTTGTCCTAAGAGTGTTGCAACATATAGCAATGAAAGGGGGACAACAAGCTACCACTGTTGGCACTACCTTGCAGGGGAGATAATTAAGATTTTATTCAAACTGCTTCATCTGTAAATGCTGCACAACTAGCATTTTATTTTTGATTGCATGTTTGCTGTCACATTAAAACATCTCCTTTTATTCATATGCGTGTTGGTTTTAGTCAAATATCATTTATAGACGAAGAATTATTCAACAAATACTACGAAAATGTGTCATTCCTTTCATTTTAAAAAAGAAATCCAGTCGATATCATTTACCCAAATGCAAAGTGCTTTTATCTTTGAATAGTTTGAACAGTTAATTTGTCAGGAAATCAGTTAATCATATAAGAAGAAAAATCAAAATAGTTCAAATCAAGCAAACTAAAACACTACAGACTTTGTCCTTTATATCACATCTAAGTCAGTCATTAGGAACCCAATGTAACGTTTAATGAATCTATAGATCAAATGTTTAATTTTCTACATCAATAAACCAAAAAATTCAATATATCATTTCTCTTTCACTGAAAGTACAATCAATCAGTACAAAGAGATGCAACGGAACTATATAACAGGCAAACTACCATTTTTCCAATTATTACCTTAGATTCGGCTTATTTTACAATTGTTGTGCATAATTTAAACAGCAATTACGGGGAAAAACGGACCAAACCCTAAACCAGAGGAGAATATATAATTTGCTCAGGTAGACCAGAAGGCAAACAATTTGGTTTTATGGGGAAATTTTAGAAACCATAGCAATAAAAATTATGGCATCACTAGTCCAGTAGCCATTACTTTTACATCCTCTTTTGAAGATAACTAAATTAAATCAAAATCAACAATACTGGATAAATTTAATAAAACCAAAATTCTTGACAATTATTAAACCTCACAGTATAGTTGAACAAATATATTGACTTAAAAAAAGATGACATGGTTTGAATATTGATTCAGATATTTTGGGCAGGGCTAGCAAACTACCTAAAGAAATTGTAAAACCCCTGTAATTCAATGGCCAACTTTCTTTTGAATGATAAATCAGTTACAGACTAAAGAGAACCTAGTAAGGCTTATTACCTTTGGGCTAAAGTAATTCGGGGAAATAACCCTGAGCATGGTCAATTTTGGATATCCCCTCCTCAGTGGGCCATTAAGTTGTACATTGTTTGTTTATCATAATCAATTATTCTATCAAATTCAATCGGCCAAGGAATACACGAGTAGTTGAAAAAGACAGACAGCAATTTCAAGCAAGAATGCACTATCTATGTTCGGTGAGATAATTATGAGGCACTTTATATAATTCCTTGGTGATGGGGTTCAGAACAGTTTTCAAGGTACATTATCAATGTATTTTGATATTTTATAAAATTGAAGGGCAGCTAGGCTTAGACCAAAAATTGTCTTCCCGTTTTCATTTTTTCCTGGAAGAGCTCAAATCTTAAAAGATTTTGAACAAAGTTTATTCCTACACTGTTCACTACAACAGCCAATAATTGCTACTGTTTTTATAATCAACTGTAAAGTGATCTATCTTTGTGATCTGCATCAGATATTATTAACTATGCAGAGCTGTTTTTCTCTGGATTATTAACTCATTTTAAAAGCATGAGTCTGTAATAGCTTTATCTCTAACAATGAAAATAGTAATGATTTACAAGTGTACTATTAACCCATACAAATTACATGAAAGTATATAAACTGACAATACTATTAACCCATACAGATTACATGAAAGTATATAAACTGACAATACTATTAACCTATACAAATGTACCAAAAATAACAGGTTTTCACCGATTACATGAAAGTATATAAACTGACAATACTATTAACCTATACAAATGTACCAAAAATAACAGGCTTTCACCTATTACATGAAAGTATATAAACTGACAATACTATTAACCTATACAAATGTACCAAAAATAACAGGCTTTCACCGATTACATGAAAGTATATAAACTGACAATACTATTAACCTATACAAATGTACCAAAAATAACACGTTTTCACCGATTACATGAAAGTATATAAACTGACAATACTATTAACCTATACAAATGTACCAAAAATAACACGTTTTCACCGATTACATGAAAGTATATAAACTGACAATACTATTAACCTATACAAATATACCAAAAACAAACAGGCTTTCACCTATAACATGAAAGTATATAAACTGACAATACTATTAACCTATACAAATGTACCAAAAATAACAGGTTTTCACCGATTACATGAAAGTATATAAACTGACAATACTATTAACCTATACAAATATACCAAAAACAAACAGGCTTTCACCTATAACATGAAAGTATATAAACTGACAATACTATTAACCTATACAAATGTACCAAAAATAACAGGTTTTCACCGATTACATGAAAGTATATAAACTGACAATACTATTAACCTATACAAATGTACCAAAAATAACAGGTTTTCACAGATTACATGAAAGTATATAAACTGACAATACTATTAACCTATACAAATGTACCAAAAATAACAGGCTTTCACCGATTACATGAAAGTATATAAACTGACAATACTATTAACCTATACAAATATACCAACTAGAGGCTCTAAAGAGCCTGTGTCGCTCACCTTGGTCTATGTGCATATTAAACAAAGGACACAAATGGATTCATGACAAAATTGTATTTTGGTGATGGTGATGTGTTTGAAGTTCTTACTTTACTGAATGATTTTGCTTCTTACAATTATATCTATAATGAACTTTGCCCATTAGTAACAGAGAACTATATTTGGTAAAAATTTACATAAATTTACCAAATTAATGAAAATTGTTAAAAATTGACTATAAAGGGCAATAACTCCTTAAGGGGTCAATTGACCATTTAGGTCATGTTGACTTATTTGTAGATCTTACTTTGCTGAACATTATTGCTGTTTACAGTTTATCGCTATCTATAATAGTATTCAAGATAACCAAAAACGGCAAAATTTCTTTAAAAATTACCAATTGGAGGGCAGCAACCCAACAACCAGTTGTCCAATTCATCTGAAAAATTCAGGGCAGATAGATATTGACTTGATTAACAATTTAACTTCTTGTCAGATTTGCTCTAGATGCTTTGGTTTCATAGTTATAAGCCAGAAACTGCATTTTACCCCTATGTTCTATTTTTAGCCGTGGCGGCCATCTTGGTTGAATGGCCAGGTCATCGGACACATTTTTCAAACTAGATACCCCAAAGATGATTGTGGCCTAGTAGTTTCAGTGGAGATTTTGTAAAAGATTACTTAGATTTATGAAAAATGGTTAAAAATTGACTATAAAGGGCAATAACTCCTAAAGGGGTCAACTGACCATTTTGGTCATGTTGACTTATTTGTAGATCTTACTTTGCTGAACATTATTGCTGTTTACAATTTATCTCTATCTATAATAATATTCAAGATAATAACAAAAAACAGCAAAATTTCCTCAAAATTACCAATTCAGGGGCAGCAACCCAACAACCGATTGACCGATTCATCTGAAAATTTCAGGGCAGATAGATCTTGACCTGATAAACATTTATATCCCCATGTCAGATTTCCTCAAAATGCTTTGATTTTTGAGTTATAAGCCAAAAACTGCATTTTACCCCTATGTTCTATTTTTAGCGGTGGCGGCCATCTTGGTTGGTTGACCAGGTCACGCCACACATTTTTTAAACAAGATACCCCAAAGATGATTGTGGCCAAGTTTGAATTAATTTGGCCCAGTAGTTTCAGAGGAGAAGCTTTTTGTAAAAGATTACTTTAATTTACGAAAAATGGTTAAAAATTGACTATAAAGGGCAATAACTCCTAAACGGGTCAACTGACCATTTTGGTCATGTTGACTTATTTGTAGATCTTACTTTGCTGAACATTATTGCTGTTTACAGTTTATCTCTATCTATAATAATATTCAAGATAATAACCAAAAACAGCAAAATTTCCTCAAAATTACCAATTCAGGGGCAGCAACCCAACAACCCATTGACCGATTCATCTGAAAATTTCAGGGAAGATAGATCTTGACCTGATAAACATTTTTATCCCATGTCAGATTTCCTCAAAATGCTTTGGTTTTTGAGTTATAAGCCAAAAACTGCATTTTACCCCTATGTTCTATTTTTAGCGGTGGCGGCCATCTTGGTTGGTTGACCAGGTCACGCCACACATTTTTTAAACTAGATACCCCAAAGATGATTGTGGCCAAGTTTGAATTAATTTGGCCCAGTAGTTTCAGAGGAGAAGATTTTTGTAAAAGATTACTTTAATTTACGAAAAATGGTTAAAAATTGACTATAAAGGGCAATAACTCCTAAACGGGTCAACTGACCATTTTGGTCATGTTGACTTATTTGTAGATCTTACTTTGCTAAACATTATTGCTGTTTACAGTTTATCTCTATCTATAATAATATTCAAGATAATAACCAAAAACAGCAAAATTTCCTCAAAATTACCAATTCAGGGGCAGCAACCCAACAACCGATTGACCGATTCATCTGAAAATTTCAGGGCAGATAGATCTTGACCTGATAAACATTTTTACCCCATGTCAGATTTGCTCTAAATGCTTTGGTTTTTGAGTTATAAGCCAAAAACTGCATTTTACCCCTATGTTCTATTTTTAGCGGTGGCGGCCATCTTGGTTGGTTGACCAGGTCACGCCACACATTTTTTAAACTAGATACCCCAAAGATGATTGTGGCCAAGTTTGAATTAATTTGGCCCAGTAGTTTCAGAGGAGAAGATTTTTGTAAAAGATTACTTTAATTTACGAAAAATGGTTAAAAATTGACTATAAAGGGCAATAACTCCTAAACGGGTCAACTGACCATTTTGGTCATGTTGACTTATTTGTAGATCTTACTTTGCTAAACATTATTGCTGTTTACAGTTTATCTCTATCTATAATAATATTCAAGATAATAACCAAAAACAGCAAAATTTCCTCAAAATTACCAATTCAGGGGCAGCAACCCAACAACCGATTGACCGATTCATCTGAAAATTTCAGGGCAGATAGATCTTGACCTGATAAACATTTTTACCCCATGTCAGATTTGCTCTAAATGCTTTGGTTTTTGAGTTATAAGCCAAAAACTGCATTTTACCCCTATGTTCTATTTTTAGCGGTGGCGGCCATCTTGGTTGGTTGACCAGGTCACGCCACACATTTTTTAAACTAGATACCCCAAAGATGATTGTGGCCAAGTTTGAATTAATTTGGCCCAGTAGTTTCAGAGGAGAAGATTTTTGTAAAAGATTACTTTAATTTACGAAAAATGGTTAAAAATTGACTATAAAGGGCAATAACTCCTAAACGGGTCAACTGACCATTTTGGTCATGTTGACTTATTTGTAGATCTTACTTTGCTGAACATTATTGCTGTTTACAGTTTATCTCTATCTATAATAATATTCAAGATAATAACCAAAAACAGCAAAATTTCCTCAAAATTACCAATTCAGGGGCAGCAACCCAACAACCGATTGACCGATTCATCTGAAAATTTCAGGGCAGATAGATCTTGACCTGATAAACATTTTTACCCCATGTCAGATTTGCTCTAAATGCTTTGGTTTTTGAGTTATAAGCCAAAAACTGCATTTTACCCCTATGTTCTATTTTTAGCCGTGGCGGCCATCTTGGTTGGTTGACCGGGTCATGCCACACATTTTTTAAACTAGATACCCCAATGATGATTGTGGCCAAGTTTGGTTTGATTTGGCCCAGTAGTTTCAGAGGAGAAGATTTTTGTAAAAGTTAACGACGACGGACGACGACGACGACGACGACGACGGACGACGGACGACGGACGACGGACGCCGGACGCCAAGTGATGAGAAAAGCTCACTTGGCCCTTCGGGCCAGGTGAGCTAAAAATAACACGTTTTCACCTATTACATGAAAGTATATAAACTGACAATACTATTAACCCATACAGATTACATGAAAGTATATAAACTGACAATACTATTAACCTATACAAATGTACCAAAAATAACAGGTTTTCACCGATTACATGAAAGTATATAAACTGACAATACTATTAACCTATACAAATGTACCAAAAATAACAGGTTTTCACTGATTACATGAAAGTATATAAACTGACAATACTATTAACCTATACAAATATACCAAAAATAACAGGTTTTCACCGATTACATGAAAGGATATAAACTGACAATACTATTAACCTATACAAATGTACGAAAAATAACACGTTTTCACCGATTAAATGAAAGTATATAAACTGACAATACTATTAACCTATACAAATGTACCAAAAATAACAGGTTTTCACCTATTACATGAAAGTATATAAACTGACAATACTATTAACCTATACAAATGTACCAAAAATAACAGGCTTTCACCGATTACATGAAAGTATATAAACTGACAATACTATTAACCTATACAAATGTACCAAAAACAAACAGGTTTTCACCTATTACATGAAAGTATATAAACTGACAATACTATTAACCTATACAAATGTACCAAAAATAACACGTTTTCACCGATTAAATGAAAGTATATAAACTGACAATACTATTAACCTATACAAATGTACCAAAAATAACAGGTTTTCACCTATTACATGAAAGTATATAAACTGACAATACTATTAACCTATACAAATGTACCAAAAACAAACAGGTTTTCACCTATTACATGAAAGTATATAAACTGACAATACTATTAACCTATACAAATGTACCAAAAATAACACGTTTTCACCGATTAAATGAAAGTATATAAACTGACAATACTATTAACCTATACAAATGTACCAAAAATAACAGGTTTTCACCTATTACATGAAAGTATATAAACTGACAATACTATTAACCTATACAAATGTACCAAAAACAAACAGGTTTTCACCTATTACATGAAAGTATATAAACTGACAATACTATTAACCTATACAAATGTACCAAAAATAACACGTTTTCACCGATTAAATGAAAGTATATAAACTGACAATACTATTAACCTATACAAATGTACCAAAAATAACAGGCTTTCACCTATTACATGAAAGTATATAAACTGACAATACTATTAACCTATACAAATGTACCAAAAATAACAGGTTTTCACCTATTACATGAAAGTATATAAACTGACAATACTATTAACCTATACAAATGTACCAAAAATAACAGGCTTTCACCGATTACATGAAAGTATATAAACTGACAATACTATTAACCTATACAAATGTACCAAAAACAAACAGGCTTTCACCTATTACATGAAAGTATATAAACTGACAATACTATTAACCTATACAAATGTACCAAAAATAACAGGTTTTCACCTATTACATGAAAGTATATAAACTGACAATACTATTAACCTATACAAATGTACCAAAAACAAACACGTTTTCACCTATTACATGAAAGTATATAAACTGACAATACTATTAACCTATACAAATGTACCAAAAATAACAGGTTTTCACCTATTACATGAAAGTATATAAACTGACAATACTATTAACCTATACAAATGTACCAAAAATAACAGGCTTTCACCGATTACATGAAAGTATATAAACTGACAATACTATTAACCTATACAAATGTACCAAAAATAACAGGTTTTCACCTATTACATGAAAGTATATAAACTGACAATACTATTAACCTATACAAATGTACCAAAAATAACAGGCTTTCACCGATTACATGAAAGTATATAAACTGACAATACTATTAACCTATACAAATGTACCAAAAATAACACGTTTTCACCTATTACATGAAAGTATATAAACTGACAATACTATAAAATTGAGAAAGGAAATGGTGAATATGTCAAAGCGACAACCTACCGACCATAGGGCAAACAACAGCCGAAGGCAACCAATGGGTCTTCAATGTAGCGAGAATTCCCGCACCCGTAGGTGTCCTTCAGCTGGCCCCTAAAATATGCATAATAGTACAGTGATAATGGACGTCATACTAAACTCCGAATTATACACAAGAAACTAAAATTTAAAAACATACAAGACTAACAAAGGCCAGAGGCTCCTGACTTGGGACAGGCGCAAAATTGCGGCGGGGTTAAACATGTTTATGAGATCTCAACCCTCCCCCTATACCTCTAGCCAATGTAGAAAAGTAAAAGAATAACAATACGCACATTAAAATTCAGTTCAAGAGAAGTCCGAGTCTGATGTCAAAAGATGTAACAAAAGAAAATAAATAAAATGACAATAATACATAAATAACAACAGACTACTAGCAGTTAACTGACATGCCAGCTCCAGACCTCAATTAAACTGATTGAAAGATTATGTCTTCATCATATGAATATCAGGTACAATCCCTCCCGTTAGGGGTTTAGTATCATACTATCATAAAATATATGAGAAGAACATAACCCGTGTCATGCCAACAACTGTTTAATATACCAAAAACAAACAGGCTTTCACCGATTACATGAAAGTATATAAACTGACAATACTATTAACCTATACAAATGTACCAAAAACAAACAGGCTTTCACCTATTACATGAAAGTATATAAACTGACAATACTATTAACCTATACAAATGTACCAAAAACAAACAGGCTTTCACCTATTACATGAAAGTATATAAACTGACAATACTATTAACCTATACAAATGTACCAAAAACAAACAGGCTTTCACCGATTACATGAAAGTATATAAACTGACAATACTATTAACCTATACAAATGTACCAAAAATAACAGGCTTTCACCTATTACATGAAAGTATATAAACTGACAATACTATTAACCTATACAAATATACCAAAAACAACAGGCTTTCACCGATTACATGAAAGTATATAAACTGACAATACTATTAACCTATACAAATGTACCAAAAACAAACAGGCTTTCACCTATTACATGAAAGTATATAAACTGACAATACTATTAACCTATACAAATGTACCAAAAACAAACAGGCTTTCACCTATTACATGAAAGTATATAAACTGACAATACTATTAACCTATACAAATGTACCAAAAACAAACAGGCTTTCACCGATTACATGAAAGTATATAAACTGACAATACTATTAACCTATACAAATGTACCAAAAATAACAGGTTTTCACCGATTACATGAAAGTATATAAACTGACAATACTATTAACCTATACAAATATACCAAAAACAACACGTTTTCACCTATTACCAATATTTCATAGTATATTCATGTACTGACAATAGCCAAACAAATGTATAAACAAGAATGTGTCCATAGTACACGGATGCCCCACTCGCACTATCATTTTCTATGTTCATTGGACCGTGAAATTGGGGTCAAAACTTTAATTTGGAATTATAATTAGAAAGATCATATCATAGGGAACATGTGTACTAAGATTCAAGTTGATGTAACTTTAACTTCATCAAAAACTACCTTGACCAAAAACTTTTAACCTGAACTTCGCACTATCATTTTCTATGTTCAGTGGACCATGAAATCGGGGTCAAACTATAATTTGGCATTAAAATTAGAAAGATCATATCATTGGGAACATGTGTACTAAGTTTCAAGTTGATTGGACTTCAACTTCTTCAAAAATTACCTTGACCAAAAACTTTAACCTAGACGGACAGACAAACGGACACACAGATGGACGGACGAACAGACGGACGGACAAACGGAGGCACAGACCAGAAAACATAATGCCCCTCTACTATAGTAGGTGGGGCATAAAAACAAGAAATTAATTGTGTCCATAGAACAATGATGTCCTAATAGCACTATCATTTTTATGTTCAGTGGACTAGAAATTTGTGTCAAAACTTTGGCCTTAAAATTAGAAAGATCATATCATAAGGAACATGTGTACTAACTTTTAGACTTCAACTTTATCAAAACTACCTCAACCAAAATCTTTAACCTGAAGCTGGACAGAGGGACGGACAAAAGAAAGACAGACAGAAACAAATGGATTGACAGACAAACGAACAGATGTACAGACAGTTAACTTAATGGGGCACTAAAACACAGACCAGTCCAAATGAGGAAGATTAAGCTAAAATTTGATTCATTTTTTCAGAGTATGTTTATTTGATAACAAACAAGACATGCCAAGTCAGTGGTAGGAAAGCTAACTTTACCTTTTGGGTCAGATGAACTAAACATCAGGGTTGTAACCTTGCTCAACAGAAAAAAAGAAAAAGTCTTGTAAAAAATACAGGCCAAAAGTTTGAAATGTTCAATCAATACTGCTTGATTATTACTTATACAGGAATATAAACATAGAAATTGTGCAAAACAATAGCAAATATTTACCAGTAATTTTACCAGAGAATAATTTGTAAACACTTCCATACAATATAGTGTAACAACCCATTAAACAATAAAATATATAACTGTTTCTACACATTAAAACGTTTATTACATCTCGTTACTATAATGACCAGTGAGAGTGTTTGTTCATAATCGGCAATTCAAATTGTCTGTAAATATTTATATGGAGATAAGTGTCAGAATGGACCAAACAATATACCAATCTGTATCTGCATAGATATTTCAGAGAGTCAATAATATAGTCACTAGAGAAACTTTTAGATCTCTCATATTGAATTCCCATGTTAAAATACATTAATGGCATTATTTCAGTTGCAGTGAAAACTAAATTTTTCGTTTTTTGCATAAAATAGCAATACATAAAACTAAAATGAAAGCATGATAACTGCAGCAGCCATATTGGTTTTAATTTTTTTACTCATATAATCTTGATTATGGGCAGAACACTGGCACCTTCTGATATATAAGAGAAATGGTCATATCAAAAACATAATTCAGCTACAAAGATAAATTTACAAAATAGTTAACTTTAATTTTGTTTCAAATATAATTTTCTCGTTATCATTTTATGGCATATAGTTTATAGTTCCCCTTTTGAAAGTCTTATTAAATATTTGTTATCTTTTTAAGGGGCATTATGTTTTTCAGTATTTGTTAGTCTGTCTGTTCCAGTGATCGGGAAGGACGTGCGCCCTGCGCCTATAGCGCATATTGACAAAGAATGGCGCATACACTGACAAATGTAAGCGCCCACGTGGCGCATGATATTTTTCACTTCGTTCTGAAATGTTTAGATATTGTCAAATGAATTTCCGATCGTGTTCCGTGCCACAATGGGTGTGTTCACAACTGTGTAATGTTCCTCCAATAAAAGGAGCACCTATATATTTTTGGGACGTCTCGGGTGTTTCCCTATCATAATATAACCACGCGATTTAACGTCTCGGTGTTTTCCTATTGTAATAATAGAACCTTGTGGTCTAACTGATACCCCGAAAAACGTAATTAACCATCATTCATGACATATTTGTTTATAAACAACTTTAAATTTGTGAAATTTGGCTAGTACAGACGAGATTTAACTGTAATAACAATCTCTTTCAGTTTAGCTTGCTATCATTTCGATTGAAGAACCCCAAGACTTTTTAGGAATATAGTTTTTGTCTCCATAAAAGACGTCTAACTGTCCTTGTCATTTTTTGGTCTTTGGCTCGTTTTCACATGTTGTAAACATGACTTCAGCAATTTGTTGTTATGTTCTATGAATTAATGGTACTCTATACTGTTATTCTTGTCACCGTGATGAAGTTATAATAATACAAGAAGTGCAGAGGAAATGCCTGAAATGTCCTCTGATACGGAACGTCTAGAATAAGTATGGTATCGACGAAGACCCAAATTTAATGTACAAAAAAAAAACCATGAACATGAACAAGGCAACAGTACCAGTTTAAACATTGTAAATAAAGGTTGACTTAAATATTGTTGGGGTTGGAAGAAGTTATTGTATATTCATTGAAATTGAAATTATAAACTCACAGGAACAATATCCATGATTTTATTTTAAATCATAAAGGTAAGTATCAACATCTCTTTGCCAAAATATACTGATAATTTTTTTTTTACATTAGTCAATTAAAATGGCCCACTCATTTGACAACATGGCCCATTATTTTTTAAAATGGCCCATTGAATTTATTTTTGAGGGGCCCTGGGCCCATAGTGAAAACAAGAATGTGTCCCCAGTACACAAATGCCCCACTCGCACTATCATTTTCTATGTTCAGTGGACCATGAAATTGGGGTAAACCCTCCAATTTGGCATTAAAATTAAAAAGATCATATCATAGGGAACATGTATACTAAGTTTGAAGTCGATTGGACTTCAACTTCATCAAAAACTACCTTGACCAAAAACTTTAACCTGAAGCGGGACAGACGGACGAACGAACGAACGGACGGACGCACAGACCAGAAAACATAATGCCCCTCTACTATCGTAGGTGGGGCATAAAAACCTTCCAGATCACTGCTGTTCATTGTTTTTTAATTCCTCAGTTCCTCCATCCATCTGTAACTCTTCAGGTTAAAGTCCATTCATCTGTAACTCTTCAGGTTAAAGTCCATTCATCTGTAACTCTTCAGGTTAAAGTCCATTCATCTGTAACTCTTCAGGTTAAAGTTCATTCATCTGTAACTCTTCAGGTTAAAGTCCATTCATCTGTAACTCTTCAGGTTAAAGTCCATTCATCTGTAACTCTTCAGGTTAAAGTTCATTCATCTGTAACTCTTCAGGTTAAAGTTCATTCATCTGTAACTCTTCAGGTTAAAGTTCATTCATCTGTAACTCTTCAGGTTAAAGTTCATTCATCTGTAACTCTTCAGATTAAAGTCCATTCATCTGTAACTCTTCAGGTTAAAGTTTTTGGTCAAGTACATAGTCTTTGATGAAGTTGAAGTCCAATCAACTTCAAACTGAGCACACATGTTCCCTATGCTATGATCATTATAATTCTTATGCCAAACTAAGAGTTTTAACCCAAATTTCACAGTCCACTGAACATATAAAATAGTAGTGCTGTTAGGGCATCTGTGTACTATTTTTTTTTTATAGTTTTTCAAATAATAAAGGTCCAATGTAAAATTTATAAAAAATCTAGAGAGAATCATATCTTACCAAATTTTCAATTGATCATTTCTCAAAAAACAAGAACACACACCTTTTCTCTTTCCTGCTTTTTAAATTATGTTATTTCTATACTATCAATTTATCAGTCTTTTTAAAAGCCTGTTATTCAGAAAGAGAGCAGCAAACAATCTTATCCATACAAAGGATTGGACCAGCGCCTTCCTCTCCTCTTAATCTGTCTTTGATTATCAACATTAAGTAGGGACACTCTGTGTCAAATAGACAACAACCATCCAACGAAAGAGCAGAAAACAGCTGAAGGCCACCAATGGGTCTTCAATACAACGAGAAAATTCAGACAATGAACTGAACATCATCTTTTTTTGTTAAGTATTTGCAGTTGTTCAGATCTGGACCAAAACCTTCCAGACATTAAAACAAAATCAATGACCTAACTGCTGGGAAAAGAGATAGTCATCAAAGGGTATAATTATATATTACCAAGTGTATTTCAAATTTTCTTAAAGGGAAATTCCGCGATTTTTTACTTATCATCTAATTATGTTCATCTTAACATAAAAAAAACATTTGCAAAGTTTTAAATTTATAGTCCTTCTAATAACGGAGAAAATCAAGTATTTGTACCTTTTTTGGTTGAATTCTCGAGTGGGTCGTGACGTATTAGCCCGATTTATTGAATTCTGGGAAAAAATAAAATCTGTTTAACTCTTATAGCTTATCGACAATATACGTAATTAAAAGCGCACAGCTGACGAATGGTCGAAGTTATTAACCACAATTTAAGAATGAACGAAAGTGAATATGCATATATATACCGTTTGTATTGATTGAATTAAACTCCTATAAAATTATCTCTAGTAAATGTTTTTGAATAAATTTAATTAATTATTGTTGAGATTTTTTTCATAAAATATTTATTGAACATTTTTACTGATATTGAACTGAAAATATTTCAATTCTTTTTACCGTTATTGTTTTGATAATCATTTCAATGCAACTAATGTGTGAGCAGAGTGTGTATATTATTTTGTAAAGGTCACTGTATATTTCTCGGCTTGAGGTCAATTCGTTTACCTTGTAGCTATTTAGCCGCAGGTGTGAGTTCAAGCGTACACAGGTATAACTGTTGTTATTTGGAAAGGATAAACAGAAAGAATTAGAAAGAGTATATGCTGCCATGATGTTAATACACTAAGATTTAATACACGATGAGAATAAAGATACAATAATTAAATTGTGTAAATTAATTGAAAATAAAATTCTGATTCGTAATTCCGAAAGTGTATAAAAATAAAAGGAAACAATTTTTGATTACTTTCTTAGCGGCAATTGGCGTGAAGATTCAAATATGAAGCAAAAAATAGTAGTTTTAATCTTTAATAAAAACTAAATGCAATATTACCCAATTTGATATACCATTGTACATCTGTTTGATATCTTGTACAGATAAACGACAGAATTACCATACAAGCATTTATAGTCAACACAATCAGAAAGAGTTCCCATCGTTAGACGGGGAATATGAAGGCTTCCAAGAATGAACAAGTGACATGTCTCACTCTGAACAGTTAGAAAACAGACTATCGACATCGACCGCTTGTTCTTGATATTTGAAACTGTATGCATATATATACGTATACGTTTATGATATAGTGATGAGTTCTTGCGTCTGACAAAAACTAAATTCCTTCATGGTTATATCTTGCCATACGTTTATATTGGTTTGTAAGGTGATTACTCAAAATCGTTATTTGAAAATCCTGTTTGTGAGATGTAGATTCATTTCAATACAGAAATTTCGTCTATATATTTCACAAGTGTATAACACGGAGAAGCTCTGAAGGTTCATTACTCCCATTTTGTTTGGGTGTGAACCATCGATGTTTACAGCAATATCAAAGAATAAGGTGAAGATGGTAGAAAGAACTATGGGCGTCATGTGGCATATATTACATGCATATCGGACAATGAGTTGTCAATCTGTATGAAAAGATTTCCAATACAACTATATTATTGAGAAGGAATGTTTACATGCTATACTCTCGTACTAGTATTACAGGGTTCATGTGGCGTTCACCTTAGACACACATCGTTTTAACGATGTTTAAAAAAAGACAGAACCAATTTAATGTCATATTTCCCTATTTTTTAAATATAACTAAATTCTTTTATCTGACAAGAATACCCCTATTTAGCGAACAAGTAATTTATTCTTTTTTCTGTTATTGAATACCAAGAAAGAAAATAAATCCCGAAATTAATTTGAAACTTTGATACTCAAAAGTTTCCCAGCAAAATATTCACATCCCCTGGGGATAATTAGTGTTCGTCCAGTGGCATATATAACAATTGTGATGACGAACTCCTTCCTTTGTTTGAGAACAATCTTATTGAAATATAAATCTGTGATTTTCCTAGGTCCACAGCTTCAATGAACCAAAGTAAAAGTTATACATCAACCTGTATTTAAATCAAATTGGTTCTCTTCTTCTTTTGGTATACAACTGTAGTCTATCGACATTCGATGATTACATACTGTTGGCATACGTGGACTAGTCTATATTCAACACTTTTACCCCTATTTATTCAAAATATATGTTTTTTTCTTATGTTCAATGTATACACGTATATATTTTAAATTGCGCTATAGTTCCGTAACTTTCTATCCAGTCGTATAAACGAATCGTCGGCAAGTGCGTACATTTTTTTAAATCAATATTTCTGGTCTGTTCCAATCTGTCCTTCACTATTGACAATGACTATAGATTACATTTTCCCAAATTCACCCTTGGAAAAAATATTTAAATAGATTTTAATTTCATCAAATCTTATTTTTTGGGTATTATTTATATTTTTATGAATTATATTCTTTACACCAGAAATGTTATTTATAAACAAGCGTATGAGTTTAGTAATGACAAGTAAGACAGAGTTGTATATTATACATCTGATAGTTCAAAAAGGAAAGTTATAAGTTATAAGTTATCAGCCGTGTACACTGATCAATACCTGCAGAAGTGAAACGATGCATGAACTTGCAAGCCCGACAGGAAATCGCTTGAATACCTGGACGTGTCACCTCACACCCCTCACAATACCTTTGGAAGTAATACCTTTAGCCATGCTGGTGATCAGATGAGGGAAGATCAAAATATATTTGAAAAAAGTTTATTACTTTAAAGAATTATGAACAAATTTGATTTTCGAAAACAATTTTCACGGAACACTTAATTATGATTTCGACTTTGACTTTTCACCTAATTCCAATATCAACAGTTTAAAAACAACAGACCATGGTATTTTAAAAAAAAGTAAGAATATTTTCCGTATCAAGTTAGTTAGTCGGATTAAACAACCGTACGATTGACAAGATATCGACACGCAATTACGACTACATCGGTTACTGTAGTTTTGTTTCTTTGTGGTTTATAGACATATCGTTTTTATTCATCGGGAAAGAAGACAAGATGGCGGATCTCGGAGAATTGATACTCTAAATTTAAAATCGATGGTGATCGCTTATCTAGCGGAATAAAACTTTAATATCTATGAATTTGAGCATTTTTATACAGAATGAACATAATATCAATTTTTGATTTTTTTGCGAAGTTTCCCTTTAAATTTTTACAACTATCATTAACACCAAGGTTTTTTACAATATCAATCTTCCTAACAATAATGGACAATATCAAACTGAAATTATAAATGAACATTACACATAACCTGAGCATTCCTCACATTTATTTTCCTTACTTTCTTGGTGATCAGACAAACCTTTTCCTTTGATCCTCGGTGAAGAAAATTGATTCAAAATTAACATTGGTTCAATTATCTTTATTTAATTTCATATGGGTTAAGTAATAATTGCACCTTAGTTATTATTGATAGACATATTTTATTTTACTTTATTCTGGACTAAACTATTTCTACATATAAAATTGTAGATTATAATTTTTTTTGTTGATAAAACAAAAAGAAACTATTAGGTCTCTGTAGCCCTTTAAAGTTAATTATTTCTTCTGTCTAGGACAAAATCAATACTGCAAGTATAAAACATCACAATACTGATTTATCATTAAAATAATCTTGTTCTGTCTTAAAACACAATTTACAGATATTACATCCAGTTAATTGTGTTAGGTTGTTTAGGCTCTCAGAAAACTCTTAAGAGGGTGACCTAAAAAAGATGAAACGTCCATAGCCACATATTAAAAACAATGAAAGGAAACCTACAAATTAACAACGCTGGAAAAGTATGACATTTTTATCTGGAAGTGGTAACACTGTAGTAAATATATTTTGTTCAGCACTTGCGATAATCTCCTTTTTCAAAGTAAACTTTCAATGAACCGAGATATTGAAACACAGATAGGCATGAAGGCACGTACTACACAGAATAGTCATCCGGTTTAGTTTAACAGAAAACTTTCTTAAATATCTAAAAACATATTTTCCAAGTATTGTCATGAAATTCATCCTATTATACATTTTAAAAAAACAACCTTTAACAATGTCTGAAGAACAAGCATCTGAAGACAATAATGACATGAGTAGGAAACTAAAATACAGAAAATATAGTGCCACACATAACACAAAAAAATAACTTTTATAAAAGATACCATGTGTACACTTAGATTGTTGTTTTTCCGATAGTACTAACTAATGAGATGAAATATCTACAAAAATATCAGTGAAATACGGACAGCATTTGAAATCTAAACAGACAGGTTTTAAATCTAATTACTTAAAAGCAACCTTGTAACCTAAATTTGAAAACTGATTGCAAATTTAATTATAACGTGCAGCTTGGGAATCAATGCTGCGACAAATTTCATTTTAATTCCAAACAGCCTCAGCAAGATAAAGCACCAAAGTGGAAAAACATGAAGTCATTGATAAAATTTAATTAAATCACATTTTGTACTTTCAATTTCATTATTTATCATCAAGTGAGGTAAAAAACAATTTATAAATCTGGTTTAAAAAAAATTCATAGAATAGGGATTTTAAATAGGAAATAACGTAAAACATAATGCAATGACTGAATAAGCTGATTGAACTACCCCTGTTTTGTCTATTAAGATTAAGGAGGAACTCGATAGGGATCAAAGTTTTCTTTATGGTGTTCTGTTTAGGTATTACTTTAGTCTTTGGTGCTATATGTAGGTAATGATTGGCTTAAGGTAATGCATGGTTTGTTTTTTTTTTGTGTTCTGATGAAGTAATGCTTGGCTTAGGGTGTTCTGTTGAGGTAATCCTTTTGTGTTATATCTAGGTAATGTTTGGCCATTGACATTTGTGTTATGTTCACATGGATGTAATGATCCGCCTATGTTGTTATATTTAGGCAATCCACAATGCCTGGGTTTTGATGTTCTATTGAGAAAGTGCTTGAATTTAAGTTTTCTGTTGAGATCATGCTTTGATTTTGGTGTTCTGCTGAGATAATGCTTGGAATTTGGTGACCTGTTGATATAATGCTTAACTTCTGGTGTTCTGAAGAAATAATGCTTGGATTTTGGTAATCTGTTGAGATAATGCTTAGATTTTGGTGTTGTAGAGATAATGTTTGACTTTTTGGTGTTCTGTTGAGATAATGATTGGCTTTTAATGTTCTTTTGAGATAACGCTTGTATTTGGTGTTACTTTTATGAAATGCTTGGCTTTTGGTGTCCTGTTTAGTAATGCTTCACTTTTGGTGTTCTGTTAGGTAATACTTGTTCAGTGTTTATGTCTCCTTTAGATGTTCTAATAGGATGAGTTTTTGTTTTAGTTAGCTGAATATTTATCTGAATTACTGCATTTCCAAAAAGATATAAAACCGTTTTCTGGGAAATGTTTTTTTAATAATGCTCCCCTATTTCTATATATGTGCAAAGGCCTGTTGGTGACCTTCTGCTGTTGTCTGTTCTATGTTGTCAATATAATAGAATTTGATGTGACTGTCATACAAGTGAGAGGTTAAGAAAGCTATAAAACAAGGTTTAATCCATCCTTTTCTACATAATAAAATGCCTGTACCAAGTCAGGAATAGGAGTTTTTGTCCATTCTTTTTATTTGTTTGAGTGTTTGGTTTTACTATTTGGTTATGAACATTCCCTTTTGAAATTTCCACGGAGTTCAGTGTTTTTGCAATTTTACTATTTGTTTACCCTGGTGACATAAAAATGTTAATTTTGAACCATTTACTCTTTGAGAAAAACTGACTGTTGTAAAAAAAAAAGAACACACCTTATTTTTTTTAAACAACAATTTTAAAAGCTGTGTCATAGGAATAAAAATATAAAGTTTTAAAATGTGGCATGTTAATCCTATATTAAAATGTCAAATTTACATAACTTTTGTTCACTTACCTTTTATTTTAATCAAATCATTAAATGTTTGTGACTGTTAAACTTTTATGTTGTAAATAATATTTGTAAATCTTGTGGAATGTAAATAGTAATCTGGCATTAGTTCTCCACCAATCTCTGACTCCACTTTAAGTCATGATCTCTGCTGCATGTCAAGTTGTTAAGCCATCCACAGACACCAGAAGAAAATAGTAATACTTATTCATCGCTTAATATATTTCATTGCATTAGACATAATATGTGAAAAGTATCAGACTTTATCTTTTTAAGTCAGTTAATTATCAATAACAATCCCCTATCAGATATTGTCTGAACTATCACAATTTGATTGTCCATATTAAATCTCTTATGAATACAAAACAAGCTAAGATCTTACATTTTTTAGCCTGAGTCGATACACGATGCAACACAAGTCCTTCAATAGCAGCAGAAGGAAATCAATGGACATGAGATATAAAACTGCCGTAACCACTGGCTCTCCAGATCGAACTTCTAATGTAAACAATGGCTTCAAAATCGTGTCTTATAAAGAAACTAGTAATTCACAAGAGATTACAACAGTCTTAGACATTTCTTTCTGACAGCAAAAGGGGGGTGCAAGAAATGAAGACAATGCTCTCAACTCTTCTTACTGAAATAGACGTATTTACACTTGTATTCCAAGTGTCTGCCATTACTAAAAGTCAAACAAGTTGGTGTAAAATGTTGCATCACAATTTAAAACATCTAAAGTCATAATAAAAAAGTGATTTTTGCATGGACACTAGAAGGTTTGGGAGACAAATTTAATGTCAATCTTAGTAAATTCAGCTAAAGACCCAAAAGTGTAAATACATCATTGGTTGCTTAGTTATGGCATAAACAATATTGTTATCACATATTTTTTCAGTTTTTTTAGGACAAAAATATTGCAAATATAGTTCATTTAAAATGTGCCTTAATTTGGATATCCACTTTATATAAGAGGACATCAACAAAACAGTTAGAAAATCATAAAGAAGTTAGGCTAAGCTATGTCATAATGGGCTAAAGAGGTGAAAAACTATTAATAAGTTGGTATTCTTTACTTACAACCCAGAAACAAAACATCATTCATCAGCTCAGTAGCTTCCGGTGCAAAGAAGGACAGAACAAGTATAGGAATGTGTTGCCATTACATTAGATTGACCAAATGATTAAGTCAGGCTCAGTAAATATTATCAGAAAACAGATTATCATAAATATCATGATACCTATAAATGTTATCTTTAAAGTCTTCAAAACATGGAAGTCAGCAGGCATTCAAAATAACAATTAATTTCTCCATAGGGAACAATAGCAGTCTTTTTTTAGATACAGACTTTAAAAAGTTGTTTTTCTTGACCGACCTTATGTCAGTAAACATTTAATAAGAAACCTGTATACTAAATAAACTGACAATTTTGTGTTAAAAAAAGGATTCATTTTGAAAACATATTTTACAAGAACATTGGTCAACTTTCTACCACTGATGAGTTTCTGTACTGACAATAAAAACACTAGCATATAAGCTCAGCATACAAGTTGGTGTTTCAATTATTAACTTGAAATTAAGACAACTTTTTATTTCAACTCCTCTCTTAAGTAAAAAATTAAGGTTTGATTAGTAATCAATTAAACATTGAAATGAAAATCCAACAGCTGTATTTAATTCTTTAGAATGGATGAGTTTTCTGTTTGAAGATGTGTCTCTGGAGAATTTCAGTATGAAATGTTAGCTATCTATTCTTTATTCAAGTTAAATTAACACTTTAATTCTCTTCATCAATTATTCTAAGCAAGTTTAATGCATGAATTCATTACTTTTAGGTCAATAATTGGTACTTTTAATATTCAAATGAACAATATAAATTAACAATATCTATTGAACAGAGTATACGTAAACCTTTCATCATGTTTCATTAAATTTTAATCAATATAAGGGCATGCAAAGCTGGAGCTCTGAATGCTATTTACAGTGTCTTATAATATACAAGCTAAAGGTGCATTTGTCATGACTCATCTGTTTTGCTTCTAAAGTCTCATATTATCAAGAGAGAGACTTCAGATTATGTTGTTATGGGTGTTACATTGAAAAATACCCTTTTAAGTCTTTGCATATCTATTTTTATGTTGAATAAGGAGATGACATTTGTTTTCAGTAGTCATCTGTTTAAACTGACCTATAACATCTAACTTAATCAAATAGCAAATGATCAAAAACATTAATTAACTCTTCTATCAATTCTCTTCCTGGTTCGGGTTAATTGGACATTTTCTGTGTTTCATATCATCCAATCAATTAGTTACTTTTTTTACTGGGAAAACTGTATTATCTTACTACATAACATCTATTTAAAAAGTACTTTAATTCTATCCCATAATATACAGCCCTTAGATTTCTCAAATACCCCCCAAAAACAAAATAAGTGAACCATAAAATCTAGACCAGATGAACACATATTTGGGATATATTTAAAAATTACCATCGTAATGAAAATATGAATATTATGAGTTTCAAATTGATGTGACAACTTATAAACTTCATGGGAACTTCCTTCAAACAAAACTTACAGGATGGATAGAATCACATTATTTTGTTATAAATGCATTATTGATGCATGCAAAAAGAAAACAAAATGAGGGTCCATGATGACTGAATTAAGTATTGGGAAAGGTTGTTTGGAATAATACATTTTAATAAGGGGGTTAAGGATTCATAAAACTAGATGTTAATAACATTTAAGATAAGTTGAATTATTATCCAGTAAATGAAATGTACCGATAATATCAATACAAAGATACCAATTATACATTATGACTGATCATGGAGTAATACTTTATCATATGTAAGTTTCAATTAAACTGCGTTCCAGCATTTTACAATCAAATAAATATAAAAGAGAAACAAGAGCTTCTTTGATTGATCATCTGATCACAACACTATATGAATTATAGATACCGTAGGCCGTAAATTCAGTGACGAGAAATATTATACAAACCTAACAAAACTATTGATTTCTGGGAAAATCTTTGGTGTTAAATCATTCGTAAACATCTCTTTTAGTGAAAAACCAAATGCAATTTATAACCCCATATGAATATTGACTGTGTGTTTGATAACAGAATCAATTTGACTTCCATAAGGGGATGCTAGTCCGACGTAACGATTTTTTATAAACGGATTAGTGGCATAGATTTACAGTTGGTCATGCAATGTTAATTGTTGTTAATTGGAACATGATGACGACCTATACCAACACATCAAATGATATAGGACAATGGACGAAATGTATCCAATAATTCAATAAGTAAATTACATTCGTCATATACCCCCTGTTAATTTTAACCAGCATGTTGGAATAAGTATAATTGATCATGGCATGCACTTACAAAGCTACTTCCCTGTGAATCAATACAAATGCATGTATTAGACACGAAACATATCTATTTTTTTGTCTATACTTTACTAGATACCATGTGCAGTGTAAAAAAAAAGTAAAAGTTTTACACCAAAATTGTATTATGAAGATGCCTAGTTCTCAAAATCTTATTTTCTCACAGGTGGCCTGATAAAGAAAAGATTTTTGGTCCTCATTATTATTTCTATTAAAAAATACCAAAATTGTGTCAGTCTTAGCAAAATTTGATGCCATATGGTCAAAAGCTTCAGACCAGGCCTTGCGGTTATAAAACTTTCCAGCACGATTTTTGTACTCAGACTCAACCAATCAAAATACTGGATTTTGTGTTTCGAGCATGATTTTTGTGCTTCGAGCACTGAGCAAAGTTTTATGACTTCAACCCCAGGACTTTTCTAGAACTCTGAGATACTGGACAAGTATATATAAAAATAGAGAAGCAGTCTGACAGAAAAGAAAGATTTTAATATCAAATATAATTATATAAATCTATGCCCATTTTTATATGTTGATTAATCAACAAAGTTTTCTGAAACTATTTTTGAAGTGGACCAGCTTATTTCCTCATCAGACATTAAGGAATAAATGATTAAATCAAAGCGCTGTAAGCGCTGAAGGCAGTTAACCAAAAACCAAGGCAACCGTAATTATGAAAACATTCATATATAGTACATACATGTTTATCTAATGATTTATTTATTAAGGCAAATAATTTATATGTTATCAAGGTTGCAAAAGCAATGCATATATCAATGTATATTTTTTATGGTGAGTCTGCAGTGGTGCAAGTTCCCAATGATTGCAGTTGTTCTACTTGGTAGTTAACCTTGGTTTTATTTGACTGCTAGAAGTTGAATTGGACTTAGTATGAACATGTAATAGTATGAATGGACTGGTTTCCCTGGAAAGACAACTGAGTTTGTGTTCTATAGTACAAAAGTTATGAGACACGAATCAGACAAATGTTCACTACAACAGGGATCAAAGGTGAGGTCTGACTGACCTGCCCATAGTAAATGTAAATGATTTGTTATTTTGTCTCATACATATGAATATATATAATTTAGGGGTGGGGATCTCAACGGTTTTCAAGTTCTCAAACAGGTAGGGGTAGGCAGAGGATTTAGAGGGCAGGGGGCCCGCCCCCCTTTTTGGGAAAAAAATTGGTTGCTTATATAGGGAATTACTGGAGCGGCCCCACTTAGGTCGGTCAGTGGGCCCCACTTATGAAAATTTCTGGATCCGCTACTGGGGGTAGGGTGACCACAGGGACTTCCCCTACATTTCCTTTTATTTGTTATATTGTCCCATACATGAGTATATATGGTTTAGGGGTAAGGATCTTGACCATTTCCAAGTTCTCAAACAGGAGGGTGAACAGTGACCTCAGGGACTCCCCCTATCTTTTATTTGAATTGTTATATTGTTCCGTCCATGAAAATATATGGTTTAGGGGTGGGGATCTCATTGGTTTCCAAGTTCTCAAACAGGAGGGGTAGGGTGACCCCAGGGACTCCACCTATATTTCATTTAATTAGTTATATTGGCCCATACATGAATATATATTGTTTTGGTGTGGGGCTCTCGACCGTTTCCAAGTTCTCAAACAGGAGGGTTGGGGTGACCACAGGGACTTCCCCTATATTTCATTTGATTCGTTATATTGTCCCATACATGAGTATATATGGTTTAGGGGTAAGGATCTTGACCATTTCCAAGTTCTCAAACAGGAGGGTGAACAGTGACCTCAGGGACTCCCCCTATCTTTCATTTGAATTGTTATATTGTCCCGTACATGAATATATATGGTTAAGGGGTGGCCATCTCAACGGGTTTCAAATTCTCAAACAGGAGGGGGTGGGGTGACCCAAGGGACTCCCCCTATATTTCATCTGATTTGTTATATTGTCCCATACATGAATATATATGGTTTAGGAGTGGGGATCTCGACCATTTTTAAATTCTAAAAACAGGAGGAGTGGGGTGACCCCCAGCGACTCTTCCTATATTTCATTTGATTTTTCATATTGTCACAAACATGAATATATATGGTAAAGGGGTGTGGATCTCGACCGTTTCCAAGTTCTCAAACAGGAGGGGGTGGGGTAACTCCAGGGACTCCCCCTATATTTCATTTTTTATTCATTATATTGTCCTATACTTGAATATATGCAGGGGTTGATTCAGACGGGGGAGGGTTGCTGGCTTGCACACCCCTTAAATTTGCAAAGCATCGGTTGTTCTCAGCTTAATAAAGAATATTTCGATAATTTTACCTCAATTTTTTTTTAGCCTCGCTCTGCTCAGCAAAAATTTAAGTTTGCGCCCCTCCTAACCTTAAATCCTGGATCTGCCCCTCATATGGTTTAGGGGTGGGGAGCTCGACCGTTTCCAAGTTACCAAACAGGATGGGGTAGAGTGGACCAAAGAATGCCACCTATATATCATATGATTTACTTACATTAAGGTATATATAATATAGTTGCATTATTTGTGAAAATAAAGAAAGAAACTTTCAGCTACTTTAATTGACCCTTCAAAATTGAGAAAAACAAATAACCCTTCGAAATTGCAGTAGTATGTTTACACTTTAAAAGCATCTCGCATGCATTATCATCATTTATCATTTATAAAGAAAATTTAGACTGTGACCATGAACATGTATATTGTTAGATATACTGTTCCCAGCTGTCACTTTGTATTGGATTTTTAAATTAAAATTTGTCAAAAAGTAATTTTGAGTTTCTGAATAAAATATTTTTCTGTTTTTTCTTTCTTTTACATATATCTTTTGGTTTACAATCCTAGTGTTTATATTCATTTACCATGCATAGATGTATTTTTTCACCTGCTTGGATTTATTTTGTAAATGATCGCCCAACCCGGAATTACGCTTATCCGCTTCCGGAATCGGATCCGATATTGTAAAATTTTGTCTTCACGGCTGCCATTGTTATGTGTTTACAATGTTGTTTTTGTCAATCAGATACGATTTTACTCGAATTTATACAATATTTGTCGGCGATATTCTGTATAAAGCTAGCTGTTGAACAAAATGAATATCGCTGTCATGACTAATAATGATAAAAATAAGTTTTTAGCTCGATTAATTGGAGACTTTGGTGAACATGGTGGAAGGTGACTACGCGTACGTCGGGCGTAGCTAGAAACCAACTATCCTCTTGCAAAAGTGGAAGGTCGCGGACCTCGGACCACCGCTAATTTGCACACCTGCCTCCAAATTGAAAAGCTACGAAAATTTCTTTTTCTAATTTGAAATTGCCGCCAACAGCATGAACAGTTGAACTTATTATATAATAGATTACTGACGTAGTTGTACTACGTATTGATGACAAACAATATTCCTACGACTTTTGTCATTTGGGAAATCTAAACTACTTGTCTTAAGAGATTTTCGGCGATAAAATATTTCATACAATTGTTATTTGACATCTTAGCTAAAAGCACAAGTCATAATGAACTACACAAGGATTCTTAATAAGCACTACTTCCTATGTGTAACTTTAAAACTTTTGGATAAATCGACGATCATTTAAGGTTTTTCTGGTCATATTTTTTGTAATCCAGAATAAAAAGTATTAAAAAAGTGTTCAATTAGTTATATATAACATAGTAGAGAGCTAGATCATAACAATGGCAAGTATTTCAGCATTTATTGGGTAGAACACAAATCTAGGGTGCTCGCATAATGCAGCTTAACTGCATAAAAACAGACTGAATTTCTATGCCAATTAAAGTTTTAATGCTTCAATGCTTTTTCTGTTTAATGTTCTATAACTATGACAGTGATAATGTGTTTTAAACTGCTTTATGCACTGTTAATAAGAAATGCTTACTGTACTTTTAATATTTCTGTGTTTATAGTCATAATAACTTAATAACCCTTTTTATGTAATTTATATAGACATGTATATCTATGCTTCATAATTATTTCATGCTTTGTTTTGACAGTGTAGTTCTTGTGTGATTGGTATGCCTTGCATTGCTTCAAATATTTTTTCGTAAAAAGATATAAAGGCTCCTGAAGCTCATGTTTTGTGTATATTAATATTTTCCTATAAGTTTTTGAATGTGATTGATTTATTGTGTTTTAGGGCCACTTTTAAGCACCTGTTTTGGGCTATTTCTTGGTAGCCAGTTTTTATTGATGTGGGAAGCTGGTGTTCCCCTGACCTTCTATAGGACAAATAACTATCTAAGTCAATTACAATCGTAGTCGTGTGCAATCTCACAAGCTGGATTTGAACTCATAACCTCAGTGTTGACTGGCTAATGAATACAGTAGTAGAACTCCATAGACCACTTGGCCACCGAGGCCCATTTTTTAAACTTAAACCTTCCAGTTTCTGGTAAAGAAGACATAAACAGAATATTCATACTTCAATTTTTAAAAAAAGCTCATACTAACAATGACCACTGCCCTTTCCTCGAACTTGATATATATCTATATCACAAACGGAAAGCTTAATACTAAAATTTATGATAAAAAAGATGATTTTTCATTTCCTTCGTTAATTATCCATTTTTAGATGGTGACGTTCCCTTGTCACCATCTTACGGTGTTTATATATCTCAACTTGTACGATTCGCTCGTGTATGTAACAATGTTTTAGATTTTAACGAGAGAAATTTATGTATTACTAAAAAATTATTACACCAGGGTTTTCGATATCACAAACTAGTCAAAACATTTACTAAATTTTATCATCGGTATAAGGACATCATTCCTAAATATAGCTCAACATGCAGACTTCTTATTTCGTTTAGGTATTTCACATCCATTTTTTTATGGAAATATTCTTTATAAAGCACAAAAATGTCAGTATTCACCTCAGAAACTAACAAAACCTTTAAATAGACTTATTAAGAAGGGATATAGTTACGATACTGTTAGGTCATTAAAGATTGCATATTTTGGCGTTAGGGTTTTTGCATCGGAACTAAACACATTTATTCAAAAACCAGTTCTTGGCATGACACAGGTTATGTTCTTCCCAAATATGTTATGATGGTATGATACTAAACCCCTAACGGGAAGGATTGTGCCTGATATTCATATGATGAAATCGTAATCTTTCAATCAGTTTAATTGAAGTCTGGAGCTGGCATGTCAGTTAACTGCTAGTAGTCTGTTGTTATTTATGTATTATTGTCATTTTGTTTATTTTCTTTGGTTACATCTTCTGACATCAGACTCAGACTTCTCTTGAACTGAATTTTAATGTGCGTATTGTTATGCGTTTACTTTTCTACATTGGCTAGAGATATAGGGGGAGGGTTGACATCTCATAAACATGTTGAACCCCACCGCATGTTTGCGCCTGTCCCAAGTCAGGGTCACTCAGGAGCCTCTGGTCTTTGTTAGTCTTGTATTATTTTTAATTTTAGTATGACGTTCATTATCACTGAACTAGTATTTATTTGTTCAGGAGTCAGCTGAAGGACGCCTCCGGGGCGTCCAGGTGCGGGAATATCTCGCTACATTGAAGACCTGTTAGTGACCTTCTGCTGTTGTCTTTTCTATGGTCAGGTTGTTGTCTCTTTGACACATTCCCCATTTCCATTCTCAATTTTATCAATAGTGTTTGCCATAATTCAGGATAACCTGTAAGAACAAGGTGTGACAAAATGTCATTGACCTAGTTTTTACTGGTTTGTGCTTATTATTCATAAGTCTGCTTTAGACTTAATACCAAAAACAATCATGTCCTGCAGAAGCCATGGAACTACGATTTAAAGAAAAGCCATTTGTAAGCAAGTTTATTAATATAAGCAGATTTTTCTACAACTTTCATATGCTTTTTTATGTCAAAAAGCCTATTAAATTTTGATCATTTAAACCTCAGCAAATTTGTGCAAGTCACTGAATAATTCTGTTAAATTCATTCAGGTAGATGGTTGTTTCTATACACAGTAGGTCTTTTGAAAATGAATAAAAATGGTCAGATGGCTTAAAATGTCAAATGTCCCGTAAATGATAATATATGAGTACAGATTTCTGTAAAGACAAAATCATCTGAAACTGAGCGAGTTCATGCAATATAACTCAAATTATCACATGCATTTGTATAATGACAATACCTAAGCTTGAATAAGTCACAACATAAAAATAAGGAGATTTGGCATGATTGCCAATGACACAACTTTCCACCAGAGTTCAAATGAAGTAAACTTAATGAATTCAATTAATCCTGGACTCCACATGCCACATATCAATAACAGTTATTTATTCTATACATTGTGTAACCTCTGGAAAAACAATTAATCATTCAAAAATTATTTATAAACATACAATTAACCTTAAGCAACCATAAAAAGATATTTTTATAATGATACAAAAATACTCTGATGCAAGTTACATGTATATTTTAAACTAAACTCCATGAACTTCAATCAAGGGGAAATAATTACAAATCTCTAATGGTACCAGAGAAATAAGACTTATTTCTATATGAGTTTTGATAAGAAATCAATAATGCCCCATTGGCAGCCTAAGGTGGAAGACTTTTTTTACAATGACTGATTTCTATCATCAGTGATAATTAAATCAATAAGTAAGATTTCTCTCTTCGGCTTCATTTATGCATAATGTTATATGAACAGGCTAAAATATCAATACAAACTTCAATAACTAATTTTCTGATCAATTATTCTGCTATTGGGAATCATACAATTGCCGTTTAAATAGTTCCATATCAGGAAATTTTATCTTTGAAATCATTTTCATGCCTAACCAAACATCAAATATTGGTTTTATGCTTTTAGAAGGTTTTGTTCTTTTTATTAAAAGTCCTTGTAAAAATCCATTAAAACTCAAAATCCTATCAATATTTTATTATCAAAGACATTATTCTCCATGCTACTATAGAAGTGAAATGTTTGCCTTCTTTTCTTCACAGGCCATTATCATATATCACAGTGAAATGTTTGCCTTCTTTTCTTCACAGGCCATTATCATATCACACAAATGTAACCTTTAAATTCACAAACATTCAAAGAATAACAACCAAAAGTATTAAAATACCATCTGCTGATTATATCAAATACAAGGTATACATACTGGAGTGAGACAGCAACCTAGAAATATAGAGTAAACAAAGACAAGCAGTATTTCCTATTGAAGGTCAGTGGTTTTCTCTGGGCACTCTGGCTCCCTTAGATCCACCAATAAAAACTGGTAATAGCCCAAAAGTGGTGCTTCAAAGTGGCTTTAAAAAACAGAAAATCAAAAAGAGCAACACAATGGTATGGATGGCAAGCTAAAATTGTGCATGAAAAAGAATTACTCTATACTTCAAAACATCATAATAATTACTATAGAATCTTTACCAGCTTACACAAGAAGTCAATGTAATACAACATTTCAATTATAAAAAAACAAAATTTTCAAAAGAACATGTAGTTTCTAAGAAAAAAAAAACACCCAAGGAAACTTTTTTATCTAAATTATTATTTTCAATGATGCACTTTCCTCACAGTGACACAAAAAAACAAATATTGTCTCAGGTTTAAATTCTAAGCTGAATGACTTAAATTGCATACACATTCAATTAAGAACGAAGTCCTCAAAATAATGAGTAGGTGAGCAATGATATAAATTTTTATAATCTAAGATTGCTCAGAGACCAATTGACAGTTTTGGAAACAAGTGGGTGCTATATTAGGTCCACAGGCTAAACAACCATCAGAGCAATCCCATACTTCTTACAATATAGAAAAAAATGCCCATACTGATTAGAATAGTAGGAACGTGTACTAAACTTCAGGTATATGCATGCAGAGTTTAAATGCTGGATATATGCCACCTGCTTTACTGATAATGACTGAATTAAACAGTAAAAGCCTCTCAGATTCATTTTATTTTAGAAAAGGAAGTCTCTAAGATAAAGCACAGTAATGGTAAAATTGTAAGTTCTATTTTTGATTAGAATTTTCTGGCACACCACCTCAGGGTCAAGATTTTCTGGCTGTATTGAAGACCCATTGGTGGCCTTCTGCTGTTATCTGCTCTTTGGTCATGTTGTGGTCTCTATGACATATTCCCCATCTCCATTCTCATGTTGTGATCTCTATGACATATTCCCCATCTCCATTCTCATGTTGTTGTCTCTATGACATATTCCCCATCTCCATTCTCAATTTTCTTCGTAAATCAATGAAAAGATAACTTAGGCCTTTTACTTAAAATAAAGAGGGAAGGGGTGTATTTCATTGTAATGAAAAGTAAAAACCAGATGCTCCGCAGGGCGTACCTTTATACAACTGCAGAGGTCGAACCCTGACACAGTTGGGGCAAGTATGGACACAACATTTAAGCTTGATACAGCTCTGAATTTGATTGTGATTAAATAGTGACACAATATAGGTTTCTGACACAGAATGAATGTGGTCTAAGAACTTAAACTTAAAAAATTGGACATTTACTTATTATGGTCCAATATCAAAAATCTAAATACATGGTTAGATTTAGCATATCATAGAACCCCAAGAATTCAATTTTTGATGAAATCAAATAATGTTCAATTTTAGACCCTTTAGACCTCAATGTAGACCAATTTGATAATGGGGACCAAATATTAAAAATCTAAATACTTGATTTAGATTCAGCATATTGAATATCTAAATGTGCAATTAGATATTTCTTGCTATTGTGCAATACAGTGATATGAAGATTTCTTGCTATTGCACAATAATGTGCAATTGAAGATTTCTTGCTATTGCACAATACTGTGCAATTAAAAATTTATTGCTATTGCACATTACTGTGCAATTGAAGATTTCTTGCTATTGCAGAATACTGTGCAATTGAAAATTTCTTGCTATTGCACAATACTTAATATAATAATTTTGGACCCTGATTTGGACCAACTTGAAAACTGGGCCCATAATCAAAAATCTAAGTACATGTTTAGATTCAGCATATCATATAACACCAAGAATTTAATTTTTGTTAAAATCAAGCTAAGTTTAATTTTGGACCCTTTGGACCTTAATGTAGACCAATTTGAAAACAGGACCAAAATTTAAGAATCTGAATACACGGTTAGATTTGGCATATCAAAGAACCCCAATAATTCATTTTTTGATGAAATCAAACAAAGTTTATTTTTGGACCCTTTTGGCCCCTAATTGGTTGTGACCAAAACTACCAAAATCAATCCAAACCACCTTTTTGTGGTCATAAACCTTGTGTTAAAATTTCATAGATTTTTATTCACTTATACTAAAGTTATTGTGCAAAAACCAAGAAAAATGCTTATTTGGGCCCTTTTTAGCTCCTAATTCTTAACAGTTGGAACCAAAACTCCCAAAACCAATCCCAACCTTCCTTTTGTAGTCATAGCCCTGTTTAAATTTCATAGATTTTTATTCACTTATACTAAAGTTATTGTGCAAAAACCAAGAAAAATGCTTATTTGGGCCCTTTTTAGCTCCTAATTCTTAACAGTTGGAACCAAAACTCCCAAAACCAATCCCAACCTTCCTTTTGTAGTCATAGCCCTGTTTAAATTTCATAGATTTCTCTTTACTTATAACAACAACAACAACAACAACAATACTTTATTTTAAGAGGGTTACACAGTTAGCTATATAACTAATCTTCCCTGAGGCCCTCGTAATGAAAAATCAAACAAAACACAAACATATACTAGTACATTGCATACATACATTAGCATAAAAAGTCAAGTGTGATAATAATGTTCAATACAACTTGATAAAATGTGATGAAAAAATAAACATGATGACATGATCAGTTTTTTATATTATTTATACAGTTAGGTTGATTTCAATAAATGATCTGCTATTTTGTATTTGAAAGAATTAATATTTGTAATATTTCTTAACGGTATTGGCAAATTATTCCACAAGTATGGTCCAGAATACATAAAAGATTTTTTGAATAATTCTGTTTTTGGTTTAGGGAGTATGAGGTTTCCTTGAACAGCATTTCTCAAGGGGTACGGATTTCTGTCTGAAACATAATGAAACTTGTTAGTAAGATATGATGGGGCATCATTATTAATACACTTAAATGTCATCACTAACTTATGATATTTTATTCTCTGTTCAACTGTCATCCAGTTTAAGTGTTTGAATAAGGGTGCAGAAGGAGCGAATGGGTCTGTTTCTAGTATTAATCTAGCAGCCCTCTTTTGTAATTTTAATATCCTTTTTAAACCCTCACTGCTACAACTACTCCACACTATACAACAATAATCAATAAGTGGCAAGATATAACCATTATAGAATAATTACCGTATTCGGCCGTGTATAGTACGCATTTATGTATAGTCCGCACCCCCTTTCCATCCCCTTAAAATCGAGAAAAAAAGTTTTTTTTACAATTTTTTTTTTTTTTTTTTTTTTTTAAAGCCTAGTTCAGTGTAAAAATCCATTGAAAGGGACCTATTCTCCATGTATTTTATAAAAAAAAAATGTTTTATTTATTTCATGAAAAATAATGAAATGGTAGAACTTTTCATCAGGTAATTAAAATTAAATAATTTTATAAAAGTAGTTATTAATCAAAAGATCCTTGTTAAGATCAACCTTTGTCTAAGTATCTCCAAGCTGATATATAATATAACAAAAATAATTTGAATATTATGGAACAAAAGAAAAAAGAGATCAAACATTTCTCTAAATTAATTAGTTGTAATCAAAATGTTAAAACTATTTAATCTTATATAATCTTTTCATTGATCATGTTGTTTTTTTGCCTGGGATTATAATATTTAACACCTGTCAAAACTTGACATCAGTATTTAATTACTACACAACCATACTTAATCCTTAATTACCCCTCTTGATTACCTTTGCAGGATGTCACACCTTTACTTTGAATAATCAATTTTGAAGAGAAAAGTTAAAAAAGAATAAAAGAATAAGAATTAAATGAAATAAATATAATAAACGTCTCCAATATACATTATTAATGCAGAAAAAACGAAATTAAAAAAAAAAAAAAAAAAAAAAAAATTTTTATATAAAATTTCAAAAACCGTCTATAGTTGTGTATAATCCGCACCCCTTGTACAACCTACATATTTAAAGAAAAAAAGTGCGGACTATACATGCCCAAATACGGTATACTAAAGTTATTGGGGGAAAACCAAGAAAAATGCTTATTTGGGCCCTTTTTGGCCCCTAATTCCTAAACTGTTGGGACCAAAACACTCAAAATCAATCTCAACCTTCCTTTTATGGTCATAAACCTTATGTTTAAATTTCATAGATTTCTATTTACTTTTACTAAAGTTAGAGTGCGAAAACCAAATGTCTTCGGACGACGACGACGATGACGATGACGACGCCAATGTGATACCAATATACGACCAAAAAATTTTCAATTTTTGCGGTCATATAAAAACAGGTACTTTTAATGTGTTCAGTGTAATCTATTTCAAAATAAGTATTATTGCATTACAAATGAGGACTTAAGTGTAAACGTTTTTAGACAGATCTGTTCCTGCACTTGGCAAAGAATGTTTATTCAATATGCATAAGTTGCATTGTTAATTACAAACAAATTTAAGTTATGAAAAGTCAACATAAAGCATTTCTTAGGCTGTAAAAGCTGCCACAAAAACATTTCACTTCCATTTAATCCTCAATCAAACAGAAACATAAGTTACTATGTACATAAATATCTCCAGTTAATTGAAGCCATCTTGGTATTTATTAGCTTAATTATTTTTTTGTTATTTCATACTATGTACATACACTTATTGTAAATATCTGCAAGTAAGATGAAATAAAATTTTCTTGATCAATTAAAAAAAATAATTATAAAATTATATAATTTGCACTTCTAGAACGAAACAAGCCCAGTATAATTTGTACTGAGCTTAACATCAGAGGCATTGGGTGCACTTGATTACTTGGCAATTCATTTTAACCTCTGTACATATTCCCAAGAAAGATCAGACATGACAAAATTTCATTATTTGTTTAATATGACTCTGATAGCATCAAGCAAGTGTCATCATTGATGAGTAACAAGGTCAAATAGAAGAAAGCAAACCAATGATAGAAATACATTACTTGTATTTCAATTTCACCACTTTTGTGCATACTTAATGCAGTCACTTATGTTTGCAAGAATAAACTCAGAAATTAAAGACCCTTTAGTGAGCAAGCACATGTATCCCACACCTACACATAAGAATAGGAATTGTTCATGAATAGTAACCTGCTTGCTTAGTTTTTGTCTACCTACATCAGGTATGAATCTGATATGAAATATTTGAGTTAGGACTGACATATGGGTCAAAATCTATATAACCAACCCCATTCAGATACATTTGGATCAGTAAATCATTCTTTTTAAAAAGAAAAGACAGTCTTCTGCATATTATCCAGAGAGGGATTAAGGAGGAGGCGGGGAACAGGGGGCCTGAGTCCCCTCTTTTGTGTGATACATTTGGTTGATTATATAGGGAATCGCTGAAACATGACTGGAGCGGGCCCCCACTTTTGGATTCGCCACTGACATATGTTGAACAAGTTTGTTCAAACTGTTTGGTCCAGTAATGGATTACAATATGGGATAAAATGTCCATTTAAAAATAATATTTAGAATTGATGTTTTTCTATTTTCTTTCCCCAAAGACCCTCACAATAACATTGTTTATCAATATAATGCCTGATTATCCTACACTATTACAGTTTCCAATTCATTACCAATATAATCTTTGCATCTATCTAACATCTACAGGAAATTAAGTGATTTTTCTTAATAACTGGAGGACATTTTCCTGTAAATGTCAGCTATGTTCATTATTTCTAGGACATTGCTTTCTCAGCATTATTTGCTTGTTTGCCTTCTGTCAATCTTAGAGTTAATCTTACTACCCTAGGTTATAACCAGGAGCCTAAAAAGTGATTTTGGTTTATGTAAAATTACAAATTATCTTGCTTTTGTGATTACTTTAAGATAGGGTTGTTTTCGTTTATGATTTCAGCCATCAATATAGTGTGTCACCTTAAATACAAAAATCTTTTTTTTAATTAACTATGACCTTAACCTTAGACATAGTGACTTTGTGATCATAGAAATAGCTGTACCAGTGAAGAAATATGTAATAATAATGTAAATAATATTGTTGTTGAATAAAAAAAAAAAGACTTTGTAATCAATAATGATCTTATTATTATATGAGACCATATATGCAAGTAAGGTTGCAAACTCATATGCAGTACTTCACATAAATTTAGAAATGACTTCTCTACACAAATTTCAGTCTAATTTAGAAGCTTTGACCTTCACCTTTGATAGATGATCTCAATATCAATATGGATCTTCTCACTATATGCGACCATTAATAAGTAAAGTTGCCATCCCATATGAAATTAGTCAGTTTTTAGAATGAAAATGACCGTGGGCATTCAAAATCCAAAGGGATCTTTCGCTAAGTTAATGTGACCATATTATAAAGTATGGTTGCTGTCCTATATTTGTATTGTATTTTTAGCAGCCTGAAACCCATTTTTTCATAACTTTTTGTGTAGATTTAGTCATTTTAACCTTGACCTTAGACATAGTGACCTGGGATCTACTCATAACTGAACATTACCTTGCAGAATTGTCTCCCTTGATACACATCCTTATACTATCATTCATGTCAACAGTTACAGGTAATAAAACAATAAACTAGTTATAACTCCAGTATACTTACAAAAGTACAAAAACATGGAACACTATAAACCATTCATCGTTAAATCTTAGAATTAATAAAAATATCTGTTGTACTCCAATTACTGCTCATGAAAAAAACACCCAACTATTACGTTAAACTTGATAAACTAAGTAATCACTCAGCAAAAAACTAAAACAACTGTTTCATATAGCTGTACATAGCATCCTTAAAGACTGTAAAACTCATTAGTTGAGCTGTCTTAAGAGTACAGTAATTAGGTCAGACGTCTTACCGTCAATGTCACCCCTGTCATGTAGGGGTTTGTGATGTATGCCTATTTACCTTTCAGCTCATTTAATCTTTAGTGGAGATGATCAGATAACACATGTTCTGACAGATTAGTATCAGCACTGTCTACATCTTCTGCAGTATCAATCAAACTAAACCTAGGTGTCTATCATTTATATTACATGTATAGGCAGATTTAGGGGGAGGGGTAGATGGGAAACATTTGGTTCATTATTAAGGAAATCACTTAAGCAAGACTGGAAGTGGCCCCATCTTAGGAAGTCTGTTAGCACCATTTATTAAAATTTTTGGATGTGCCACTGTATATTTTGTAAATAGTTTCTATTATTGCCTGAAGGCTTAATTCATTCTTCCCATTAAGGTCTTTCCACTATGTTAGGAAAAACCTTATTGTTTTTTTTCTAATTTTTACATAAATCACATACAAGAAACAATCCAAAAATTTAACTGTTTTCAAAGATTTTTTTAAAAGAATATAATAACTTAATAGTTAAAGACATCTAACATCCTAACACAAGGTCATTGAAGGACATATGTGAAGAGAATAGAAACAGAAGTGGGTTATAAAATGTTTTTACTGGGAGATCAATACAAGTTTATAAAACACAAATAAATAATGTATTGTAACTGGCCTATAAACTTCCTGACAACAATAAATGTTCATACTTCTGTTGTACTGGTGAACCTCTTAATCACAAAGTGTTCTACTCAATATAACAATACAACTTCATGCCAAGTACATAATGTATATTGGATATTGGTTTTCAAAGACTTGAAGATAAATATAGCCTACATAGAATTAGAGAACCAGAATGTTTTTGTCATTTAGGGTATTTGGTATTGATGGCAGTGGACAATATTAGACTTTTAGCAATTATTGCAATGAATCCCATTTTCATGACATTGGTTAATTGATTGTGTTTAACACATGTCTCCATCCCTGGCTATTCAGGGCGGTTTTTATTGGTATAAGAAGCATCATGCCCAGAGAGAACCACCACCACATGTTTCACCATCCCTGGCTATTCAGGGCGGTTTTTATTGGTATAAGAAGCATCATGCCCAGAGAGAACCACCAACACATGTTTCACCATCCCTGGCTATTCAGGGCGGTTTTTATTGGTATAAGAAGCATCATGCCCAGAGAGAACCACCAACACATGTCTCCATCCCTGGCTATTCAGGGCGGTTTTTATTGGTATAAGAAGCATCATGCCCAGAGAGAACCACTAACACATGTTTCACCATCCCTGGCTATTCAGGGCGGTTTTTATTGGTATAAGAAGCATCATGCCCAGAGAGAACCACCAACACATGTCTCCATCCCTGGCTATTCAGGGCGGTTTTTATTGGTATAAGAAGCATCATGCCCAGAGAGAACCACCAACACATGTCTCCATCCCTGGCTATTCAGGGCGGTTTTTATTGGTATAAGAAGCATCATGCCCAGAGAGAACCACCAACACATGTCTCCATCCCTGGCTATTCAGGGCGGTTTTTATTGGTATAAGAAGCATCATGCCCAGAGAGAACCACCAACACATGTCTCCATCCCTGGCTATTCAGGGCGGTTTTTATTGGTATAAGAAGCATCATGCCCAGAGAGAACCACCAACACATGTCTCCATCCCTGGCTATTCAGGGCGGTTTTTATTGGTATAAGAAGCATCATGCCCAGAGAGAACCACCAACAAATGTCTCCATCCCTGGCTATTCAGGGCGGTTTTTATTGGTATAAGAAGCATCATGCCCAGAGAGAACCACCAACACATGTCTCCATCCCTGGCTATTCAGGGCGGTTTTTATTGGTATAAGAAGCATCATGCCCAGAGAGAACCACCAACACATGTTTCACCATCCCTGGCTATTCAGGGCGGTTTTTATTGGTATAAGAAGCATCATGCCCAGAGAGAACCACCAACACATGTTTCACCATCCCTGGCTATTCAGGGCGGTTTTTATTGGTATAAGAAGCATCATGCCCAGAGAGAACCACCAACACATGTCTCCATCCCTGGCTATTCAGGGCGGTTTTTATTGGTATAAGAAGCATCATGCCCAGAAAGAACCACTAACCTATTCTAATAACTATGGAGCACATAATCAATCTTCAAATTCATAGCATAATCATGGACAAAGAAGTTTTGGTTCAACCATTCAAAGGAAACATGGAAATCCAAGTTAATTACGACATTAAAGATTTTTACAATTGTAGATCCAGTTAGCTACTATTTAAAATATTCAGTATTTCTTTAATAGCTACTATTTTGGCAAGCAATGTTGATGTCACTTATGTCAGCTTCTTTTTTTTTAATTCTCAAAATTGACATTTATGAATCCAATATGTTCCTTTTAACAAAAGAATGTTTAACAACCGTCACTCAGACATTCCCAACAGTGCTAAAATGAACATGCTTTTAAAGAAGTCATGAAATTAGAGAATTTTTTTACACCATAATATATCATGAAGATCTTGCATTAAAAAATATACACCTTTCAATATAACTTCAATTGATATAAGTGCATTAAAGATAACTTTACAACAATGTTTTCCCCATTTCTTTACAAAAAAACTATCCCATTATAATGTTGTAACTCATATATAACAAAACATTTCCATTCTACAAGTGAATCAAACTTCTTAATAATCAAGTGTTATAACTTTCTACTGTTTTACTTATCGGGTTTATATTAAGACCAGGAAATATAAATATTTTCGTTCAGCAACAAAACATTGATTATTACAAGCAGCAGCATACCAACTTATAAATATTACTACCATTTTATATGCCTGCTATTTTATTGTTTAACGAGCAGACAGAAAGATGAATTTCTTAGATTCTTTCCTCTATGTATTGTCTAGTAAGTTTAGTATTGGGAATTCATCAACGTTTCTCACTTCTAGAGAAAGTTTATCAAAATAATAATCAATGAATTACTAACACCATGAACATAAAAACCTTGTTCCAAATAAAAGAATTAACTATAGATATATATATATACTTTTGACATATCAAATGTATGTAATGGTAGTTAATAAAAGATATTGTCAAAAGACAAATTAAGAGAAAAAATATTACTTCTGTAGAACTGGACAGGATAAAACTTTACTCATTCTAAGTATTTCTTTATTTGAAAGAAAGAAAAATTCTGCACAATTTTTAAAGTGCCAATTAAACAAAAGTTTAAAGAGGAAAATCAATGGTGGTATATTACTCATCAAGTTACGCGACTTGAAACACAATGGCGGCTCATTATCTGGAACCCTGTCACTGTTTTCAGGTGCAACAATATGAAAATGGGTTGTCTAATGTCATTTAGCAATTCAAATTACCAAATGAAAGACCACTTCAACATATCAAAGCCCAGTGGCGGATCCAGCCATTTTAAAAAGGGGGGTTCCCAACTCAGAGTAAAGGGGGGTTCCAACTATATGCTCCCATTCAAATGCATTGATCGGTCAAAAAAAGGGGGGGGGGGGTTCCAACCCCTGGAACCCCCCCCCCCCCCTTCCTGGATTTGCCACTGAAGCCATCATGCTTGATATCGTTCTTCCTCTTCTTTAGGTTTTCAGTTGGACTTAAATTACCAATTCTTCTCAACAAACCTTATCTTTCAAATATAATGTCTGTCACACAAAAAATACCTTAAATTCAAAAGCATAAAAGTAACCAATCCATGACTATAAGTTAATAATTTGACAAACTAGGATTAGTAGAGAGTTGTAGAGAGTAGTAGATAGTAATTAGTGAGTCATTAGTTATTCCCCTAGACAGTACTTACTAAGTGCCATGTAAGTACCATTCAGTACAGCAGTCACAATGCATCTTATACACCTATTATCTACAAGACAATAAATGTCACAGAAATCTACTTGTATCCTGATAGACATCAGAGAAGAATGTAAATTTAATATAATGACTGTCTCCTGCAATCCTTATGTAATATCATCATGATGAACAGAAATTAACAGGGAAGATATATCAACATAAAACAAATCTGTCCTATCATCCAAAATATAACAAAATATTATAACTAATAAATTTACACTGGTCTTTTTCTTGTAATTCAATGGGTATCAACTAAATTAGAGAACTTTTCTTTCAAGTGATGCTCTATGCACAGTTTAACATGGGTAGGCATTATATTTATAAACATCATTATATCCAGCCTGAAATCTGAGGCTGAATGAGATGCGCCAAATAGAGTGGTTTTACCACTTTTTTTAATATTGGCTGTTTAACCACCCCTATATTTCATTTTTCTTTTTCTTTTTTTTTTGGGGGGGGGGGGGGGGGATCCTAGTTGTGTCAGAATATCTTTGAAGTCATAAAATATATCAATACAACCCATATATGGAAGGCACAGATTTTACAAGACTAAAAAAATATATTTCTAATAATTTGTTATAATTGAACCGTACATTTTTGGCATGGTCTACAAGACCAGATTCTTTAGTGCTTTTAATAATCAAAGTTATTAAAAGGTCCCAAATTGCTGCTGTTTTGATTATAGAAATCATTAAATGTTTGAGTTGTTTCCAGGTGCCATCATACAATGTTCAATGAAAATTTGTTTTTTCTAATTTTTCAGTCTGAACAGAACCAGATGTATCTAGCTCACTAGAAAATGGAAATTTACATTACAGAGAGTAAAATTACAGATGAACTATAGCAAAGCAATAATTTAAATTATAGATAGGAAAGAATCATGTATAGCACCCATGGCAAGATAATCTATAACCAATGTCAGAATTATAATTTACTATTCTGTCAGAAACTGCCATGTTTATACTTTAACACATTATCTACAAATGTTGGAGTGATTTACCTCCCTTTAAAAATACCATGACTACTGCTTGTTCATAACTTGTTATCAATCTAATTTCAAAACTGTCAATTAAGCATTTCAAGAGTTAATTGAAATAAAGACTTTTTTCAAAAGCAAGTAAAAACTGAAAATAACTAAGTCAAAGAACTAATTTATTGTGGAACATATATAATTACAGTGGTTAAAAGAGAGAAAAAGTAAATTTGACAATTAATTATCATAACTGATCTTTTGATATAATTTTTTTTAAGAGTATCCCTGACAAATATTTGTGTTCAGATAATGAAAATAATTGAAAAACAAAATAATCTTTCTGACAAAAATAAACTGTTGACAGTTTTTATCAGTTAATAAATATCTGACAGAATAGAGATTAATTTAAAATAATAATTTGTTAAAAAGTGAAATCACAATTCCCTTAGCCTGATTTACAAAAATCACTAAAAGACTCAATACAATAAAATCATTCTCCTTTCAAATATTTCTATATTTCAAAATATCTATTTCTTGACCAACTAGATAATTGAACACTATTTTTACAGTACAAGCTTAATTACTGATGGATCATTAACCTGAGAAAGTATTTAACAATCTTTCACCACTCTATCAGATAAATGACCATCAAACAGATACTGAATCATCTTTACAACTCTGTATATTTATATGTATATTTATATTGCAGGTAAAATATTCTAGGATTCTAGTTTTGATAGAAATACAAGTGTTAGAGATAAGATAGTATTGGTCCAGTCATACAGTCTACAGCAATGATCTGCTCTGAAGTGCCACTGTCAGGGGCTCTTGATGGAAACATTGAAATGGCTAATTTTCTATTGAACTCGACACAGCAATAACAAAATCATTAAAATTTGTATCAAAACTGAAAAATTACCATATTACACATTTTCAAATCAAATTTCACTAGAAATTTATACAAAGTATGATAACAAGCAAAAGTACCACACAAAAAAATCAACTTTCACAGTTGATAATATGCAGCTAGAGAGCATTGCATTTTTCAAAGTTCATTTTACTTATAATGTCAGGCTATCTATAGATAGAATACTGTTTTGTAAAATTGATTCTTTCTTTTTGTTTTTATATTTTGATATTTCAAAACTGATTCAAAAGTAATATTTCAGAGATCATTTATAAGAATTTCTGAGTTTTTCTAATACTAGAACATAAAAAACCAAAAGAATTTACCCTTGACAATTTGCTAAATTTCAGATGTGCAGTCACAATCCAATGATTATATCTAAATCCGTACTCTTGTCTTCATACTTTTTTAACATCTCCCTCCTCACACCCCTCAGTTAAAATCAATGAAAATAGATGCACTGACATTGTAACAAAAAGCTTTCTGTAGAGTGGTCAGGTGCTAAAGTTATTTGCCTGAAAGGCTACAAAAAAATTAGCTCTTAACTTTTAAGATATCAATTTTCCTTTGAAGAAGACCATTGTACACTTATATCAGTTCAACTTTCCTTTGAAGAAGACCATTGTACTTATATCAGTTCAATTTCAATTTTTCTATTAACCTTTGATCAAACTGTCTATATCATTTCTTAAAAACTATAAATGAATGGCTTAATATCTGACACAAGAATAACTAGAATTATGAGATCACTGATACCCCCACTTGTGGAAACTGCTAATGCCGAAACAAAAATTAAATATGACCTGTGTTTTATATTTCATAGCATTGGGTTACTACCATCTAGATTTCTTCCTTAAATGGTTCTTTCACAAAAATCAAAGTTTAAGTTACAAAGCAGGAAATCTTTTGAAACTAATGCTGAGTTCACACGTAATTCGAATTCGATTCGTAACGTTTTACGTCCTAACGTCTATTCTAATTCGAATTGCAATGGGCATCAAATTCGTTTTACTGTCCAAACAACGTTAACTTTCAATTCGAATTAACAACAAAACGTAGTTTTAATGCAGATTGGGTAATTTGAAATTAGCTAATTCGAATAAATTTGAATCAAAGAAGATGAGTGTGTGAACACGATTAGCGAATTAGATTCGCATCCGATTCAAATTCAATTCGAATTAAATGTATGTGTGAACAAGGCATAAATGTAAAAAAACATCATTTTGTTGTATTATCTGAAGGCTTGTTTTTTGCTAGCATCAATGCTCTTTCCAAAACCCTAATGTAAAGTATGCAACTACCAGCAAAGGCATCATGTGTTCCCAAGGTCAAGACTACCAGCAAAGGCGTCATGTGTTCCCAAGGTCAAGACTAACAGCAAAGACGTCATGTGTTCCCAAGGTCAAGACTACCAGCAAAGGCGTCATGTGTTCCCAAGGTCAAGACTACCAGCAAAGGCGTCGTGTGTTCCCAAGGTTTAGACTACCAGCAAAGGCGTCATGTGTTTCCAAGGTCAAGACTACCAGCAAAGGTGTCATGTGTTCCCAAGGTCAAGACTACCAGTAAAGGCGTTGTTCAGGACTGTGTTTATTAGACGTTCGCGGTACCGCTATGTATGTATTGTAACGTCACGCTACTTATGACGTTGAGATTTATGTGCAAGATGAGCTTAGAATCATTACAAGTAGAAACAGCTAGTATTTCTTATTGTGCCTAACAAGTCTTATAATACCACTCTAAGATATTGGTGCCGAAGGACCAAGATGAGTTCCAAACTACGTTCGATATGTGCAGGACACAGAAGTGTTATTTCCCGACTTTTGAAGAAATTTGAGGACATCCTGGTCACGGCACCAATATCTTAGAGTGGTATTATAAGACTTGTTAGGCACAATAAGAAATACTAGCTGTTTCTACTTGTAATGATTCTAAGCTCATCTTGCACATAAATCTCAACGTCATAAGTAGCGTGACGTTACAATACATACATAGCGGTACCGCGAACGTCTAATAAACACAGTCCTGAACATCCTGGGGGCCCGCGAATGATAATTTAAGCAATAAATAAAGAAAATTTCTTAAAATGAAATAACTATTGTCTCTCAAATGAAATAAAACTGTAACTATTTAACTATTTACACTTAAACAGTCTTTATGTTTTACGGAACGGTTGAATCCAACTTTTGATTTTCTCCTTGGCATCAGTTTTTGCTTTTCTAGTAATAGTATTGTCACTAGAATCACACGGACTATCTGTTGATAAGAGTTCAAGTGGATATAGCTTACTTATCGGTCTAGATGTCGTACCATTTTTAGTGCGTAAAATGGCAGACCTACAAAGTCCATCTCTCCCATAAACTAACTTAACGATAATCGCTATATTCCACACTGTCCTTGGGGTATCATCATGAATCTGTACAATGTCGCCCACTTTAATGATTTGGGTGTTATTTCCGGTGTTTCTATGTTGTTCCCTGAGTGAAGTGAGATATTCTCGTCTCCATCTGTTCCAGAAGTCGTGAATAATGCGTTTTTGAACACTAGATTGTCTATTTGCTGTGTAATGTGTTAAGTTTTGTACGTTCTCCTCACTGTTGAAATTAATTGTTCCTGAATACGGTAAAGTTTTAATCCGTCTCCCATAGAGAAGATGAGACGGTGTAAGCGGTTCATCATCGGTAAGGTCCGTTGATACGTGGGTTAACGGACGATCATTTAATATAGCCTCTATCTCGGTCACAATTGTCTCTAGCACTCTAAAAGTAACTATTGCTCGTCCTAACACTTTCTTTATGCAATTCTTGGTCAAGCCGATCAATCGCTCCCACCAACCACCATACCATGGTGCACGCTTCAGAATAAATTTCCACTGAGTTCCATATATGTTGAGTTGTTCCTGAATAGTAGTAGATTTTGTAAGCATTTCAATTTCCTTCGCTGCTGCGGTATATGTTGTACAATTGTCAGACATCATGATTTTTGGTAACGATTTGCGGCTGGTGAATCTCCTAAACGCTAGAATGAATGTTTGTTCTGTAAGGTCTTCAACGATTTCCAAATGCACAGCTCTAGTGTTAGCGCAGGTGAATAGACAAATATATGCTTTACTAATACTGTTGCTTTTTGTTCTCACATTCAATGCTCCTGTGAAGTCGACACCGGTTACGGTAAACGGTGGTGAATCATTAAGTCTGTCGGACGGCAGTGGTGGTGGTTCGGGTGTTAGATAGGGTCTTCCTGTAATTTTACGGCAAGTAACGCAATTACGGAGTATTGATTTCACACATTGTCGAATCGACGGAATCCAGTAAGACTGGCGAATAAATGTCACTGTACTTTCTAATCCACAGTGAAAATTCCTTGCGTGTGCATCCATAACAATTAATTTACAAAGTCTGTCTTTGTTCGGTATTAGGACTGGAAATTTAGCTGATTTATCAATAGGTGCATTGTTAATTCTCCCGCCACAACGGATAATGTTCATGCTGTCTATGTACAATCTAAGTTGCTTCACTAGCGCATTTTTCTCTGATTTGTTGTTAAAACTCTCAATAACATCCGGGTTCAATACAAATGCAAAAGATTTCGTTAGTTATAGCGGCCCTTCTCATTCCGCCCCTGCTCAGCCCACTCATAATCAACAAAGTTATGCTCAGTCCGCTCATGATCAACAAAGTTATGCTCAACCCGGGAGATACACTAAACAGAATACATGTAATTCAAACTTCCGTGAACCGGAAACTCAGTTTTCACGTAGTAACACTAGAATAAATGAGTACAACAAGTTGCCCAAATTGAATCTTCCTACCTTTGATGGTAATATTATGCAGTGGCAGTCATTTTGGGATTCATACGAGATATCCGTTCACGAAAACACTACTCTTGGAAATGTTCAGAAATTTAATTATTTGAAGTCACTACTCCATGATGAGGCATTGAAAACCGTCACAGGGTTTGCGCTTACACATGCAAATTATGAGAAAGCTATTTCTTTACTGCAAGAAAGATATGGACAATCGCATGTAATAAGACAGAAGTATATGCAAGCACTAGTGGATATACCAGCCCCTAAATACACGATATCTAGCATGAAAAACTTCTACGATGAAATTGAGATACACATTAGAGGTTTGGAGTCATTAGGTCAAAGTGAAGACACATACGGAGCGTTTTTAGTGCCCATTATTATGAACAAACTACCCGGTGAAATCCGCAGAAATCTTGCCAGACAATATAGATCTACAGATTTATAACTGAATGAATTACGCCGTGGAATTTTCGATGAACTTTATATTATGGATGCAGGAAAAACTTCAGAACAGTTAGAACCCCCTACAGCTACCGCCGCCTTTCTGACAAATTCTAGTAATCGAAATAGAGGTAACAAGAATACAAACGCAAGTAACACTAAACCCAAGCCACACTGTGCGTACTGTAAGGAGCCACACTCGTCTGTTAATTGCACTAAAGTATCTGATTACAATGGCCGAATGTCAATCGTGAAAAAAGACCGCTTATGCTTTAACTGTCTAGGACACCATAGCTTATCCGCATGTAAATCTACAAAAACTTGCAACAAGTGTCACAAACGTCATCACACCAGCATTTGCAAAGACAATGTTAAAACAAATGAAGACAACAAACCAACAGGGGATGTAAGCGTAGGCACAATTCAACACAACGCGGAGGAACCAGACATTGTTTTACACTCACAATCGCCAGATCGTGTACTTTTGAAGACAGCAATTAACCCAGTAAGTGCAGAACATGAAATACTTGATGCAAAAATATTGTTTGATGAAGGCGCACAGCGGTCATTTATCACAGAGGAATTAGCCGAGAAATTGAAACTCAAGCCTACTGGAACTGAAAGCGTTAACCTATCCGGATTTGGAGACAATGCAAATAGTACTAAAATTCGCCATTTGAGAACAGGATTGGTATATCTCATAACTACAGATGGTAAACTGCCGATTCGAGTCTTGATCGTTCCAGAGATCGCAGCACCGATGAGAACCTATGTACGCCAAGCAGCAAAACTTACATATTTGTTAGGAATCAAATTAGCTCACCCAGTAACAGCAGATGAAAACTTTGAAATTTCTATTCTAATTGGAGCTGATTACTTCTGGTCAATTGTTCAGAATGATATTATCCGAGGCGAAGGACCGACAGCTGTTCAATCAAAAATCGGATACTTGTTGTCTGGAACGCTACATTCACACAACTCTGACACAGATGGATACAAGAGAGCTTCAATGATGAACGTGATGATCGCAACAAAAACCGATGAGTACGACTTGGAGAAATTTTGGAAAATAGAGTCACTGGCCACCGAGAAAATTGACACCACAAAGTTAGAAGAACAGATAGATATTCAAAAGACTTATGAAGAGAAACAAATTCGTTACCATGACAACAGATATTTTGTAACGTTACCATGGAAAGAGGATCACCCTACGTTACCGACAAATAAAGCCATTGCACAACGAAGAACAGAAAATGTAGTAAGAAGGTAAAGACTACCAGCAAAGGTGCCATGTGTTCCAAAGGTAAAGACTACCAGCAAAGGCGTCATGTGTTCCCAAGGTAAACCCTACCAGCAAAGGCATCATGTGTTCCCAAGGTGAAAACCAGTAGAGGCATCATGAGTTCCCAAGGTAAAGACTACCAGTAGAAGCCTCATGTGTTCCCAAGGTGAAGACTACCAGCAGAAGCGTCATGTGTTCCCAAGGCTAAGTAATTTATCACCTAAAGAAAAGACAGACTTCTATGGTATCTTTTATGTCTTATTAAGTAGATGTTTGTCATCAAAATGATTCTTGTCCGTCATTAGCCACATAAACTATCAGACTGCCTTCAAGTCTTACAAAATATGTATTCCTGTCTACATAAGCTATTAGTCTGTCAACCCAGACTCCCAGTAAGAAGTTATATGTCATCAAACAATTAATGGCTAGTCTCAGTTTAGAGTTTTTCAATTAAATCAGCTGAAATCAATAAATAAATAAATACCAGCTTACCCTCATTATTTTAAGATGGTTTTGAAGCCACCCTATACAGCTAAGACAATTGTAATTTAAAGTTGATTTCTTTTTGTTAATACATGTTGTTTTACTGAACATTACATGTATATGCAAATAAAATGAAGTAGGGTGGTAATCTGAATATACTTATGATAGAAAACAAGCAAGCCATTGTGTTTCTACCAGAGATTATTAACAGGAACATTGGCACATCTAAGTGGGGTCATCTCATTAATCCAGGAGGAGTGTAGTATCAAAGTAAACATACACCCAGTACAAACCATAATCTAGAGATTAGGCAGATTAAGAGCCAGATATAGGGGATGTCTTATCAACATAAAACGTAAGCTAAAATCAATGCACAATTCTTTATCTCCCTTAACAAATAAAATCTGCATACGATGACAGATTGAAACACACTAATGCAACTGCTTCAAAGACTTGTTTTACAATGCATCAAAATATAACCATTGAGTGCTAATCTAACAAAATGCTATAAAACTCAAATTTCTTAATAGACTTGTACAAATAGTTAACATATAAAGTTATATAATTTATTTGAGTTGATGCTTTGAAGCCCAAACCTCCTTTAAAAAAATAATTCATATATTCAATGTGTTATTTCTGCATTTGATAAGTTTTAGTCTTTCGTCTTTTTATTATACCAGTAATAGCATTTTCATCCCACATCTAAAAAACACTTAATGGAAAATAATCTCTTAGTAGATATAGGAAGATGTGACCAATATGGCAAAATGGACAGATATTTAGTTAAGCACTGTTAAATCCTTATTTAGTCTGTATGTAAAAAAGAATAAAATTTAAATCATTTTATCTACTTAAAGATCTTTATTTTTGCTGCTTGGAGACAGGAAAGTTGTTTACCTTATTAAAATCCCTAAGTTGTAACATTGTTGACCATGTATTTTCACAGCAATTACCAGTACAGTAGACAATATTCTGTATCTGACAGTTGAATTATTGTTCTGTACAACAAAATAAAGATCTTCTGAATTGAAATGTTAAGATTATTGTGAAGTAATCCTGTATCATATACAGATGTTTTCTGTCAGGATTTAACTAAAAACCAACAACAAATTAATCACAAATTCACAAATTTAAAACAGCTCATTTTGTTGTCAGCATGCAGTTAATTAAAAGAATTACTTTCAATAAATAATTTCACTTTATTAATCTATGTTTTGAAAGCTTAAAATTGTATAAAAAAAAATTCAGAACTGATTAGAAGAATATATCTAATGGAAAAAAGGGTTACAATGGTACAAAAACATCCCTACATACATTTGACATAACACACAGTAAAAGAACTTCACTTTAAATGAGAAATTTTGTATTTTGATGGTCACTTTATACTGAGCACAGTACATCCAAAATAAAAGTATGGCATGCTGAATTGTTGATTTTTTTGTCATGTGTTCCAGTGCAGCAATTGTTAGTTAAACCAGGGTTTCATATTCAGAGTTCCACGTACCCAACTAAGTCAGTCACCAAGTGCATCATTGTCCAGGTACCCAACTAAGTCAGTCACCAAGTGCGTCATTGTCATTCAGAGAATTTGTCCATTGTGTGATCAGGGGCATCAGACAGTTCAGTTACTTATAGCAACTCCGTCAGGCTATTGTTACTCAATCTTAGAGGTCATCATTATTCCCCAAGCAACTTTGCTAAGTTTTTCATCTTAAAATTAAATAATACATGATTCTTGTCTAGAGAGACAATCTAAGATTGGTCATAATTTGTTGGTCATCAGACAATCCTTTTACAGTACATGTAATAAATCATTGCACTTTAATATTAGTCATATCTATATACATATATACTGCAGTAAGGTTGATTAATATCTATTGTTCCCAATAGTCCACTCAATTCTTATAACTACTTTTTATTACAAACATGGGAATTGTAAAAATTGACTGCACTGGTCAGTTTCTAAATGACATTTGCATTAAGAAGACTCCTTTGGTCTCTTATGGAGAGTTGTCTCATTGGCAATCATACCACATCTTCTTTTTTAAATTCCTAATAGCATAACTGAATTTTTCAAAATATAATTTTTCACTAAGAATACCACCATTAGGAAATTGCAAGTTTAAAAAAACATTTTTCAAAACATGTACTTTTTTACCTAGACGAAATCTGAAATTTGACTAAATTTGATGCATTATTAATGCATCATATCATGCATATTAATGATTATGCTTTAAACTTTTCAATTCAGCTGCTTTGAGTTTATTATTAAGGTCTTTCCCCTAGGTTAGGAAAGACCTTATCGTTTTTATAATTTTAAATACATTACTACTAAGCATGAACTTCCTTCATATTCAATTAACACTTCATGCCAAAATGCAATTTGCTAAAACATTAAAAAATAGATATTCACATTTTTTTTTTGTCTTAAAAACAATTTTTAACATGTAATGATGGGAGGTTAGATGGCTTTTAATTATTTCTATATCAAAGACTGTGTTCACACTTAAAACCTGGTGGGACGTACTGTTTATGATATTAAATACATAATTTATCAATTATTTTCTGGTAAATTTCCCATTATAATAGCAGGAAATTTGACTCCTAATAAAACACTACAAAGGAAGAACTTGGTCTCCAAACAATTTAACCTTAAATTAGTTATACATATTGGTTTCAAATATTAATTTGTTTTCACTTTTTCAATATATTTTTCTACACATGTCAAACACACTTATCATCAAGAGGAGCTCCAATATCAGCTTTAAAATAACATTTTACAAAAATTATAGTCTAAAAGTCTTATTTTCCCATTTATAGCAGTTTAATTGTCCTTTTACAGGAAACTAGAGCTATAAAAGAAACTCAACAATTGTGGACAAGTTTATTATTTTGAGCTGACATACTCCATAAAAGATATTTTTGAAATAGTATCAAATTTCAAAAGAACATTAAACTAGATGTGTCAAGACAATACAGAATGGTAGAAGGAATCAACAATTCTGTAAAATTAGGTCATCAGTAGGAACACTAACTCCTGTAAAGGGCATAACTTATCAAAAGTCCATAAAAAGAGGGTCCAGTGGCAGATCCACAACTTTTTGTAAGGGGGGCCCACTGACTGACCTAAGGGGTGCCGAGGACCCACTCCAGTCATGCTTCAGTGATTTCATATATAATCTATCAAATTTTTCCCACAAAAGGGGGCCCCCATCCATCACCCCCACCCTCTGGATCTGCCTATGGGGTCAAAATAATGAAATGACTGAAAAAAATCCTCTTTAATATATATCAATGGTTAGTCCATTCCAAATTTGTGCTAGGCTCTCTTTGGCTACACTCAAATACTTGACTTTAATAAGACATGTGACTGAAGTAATTAGCAGATTTTATTTGATACAAGTACTTTCCTCTGACATGGGAAAATGCATTTTCACCATTTAGCTGTAATACTATTCACATAAAGTAAGCAGATCTTCAAAGAAATTGCGCAATGTCAATAAACAATTCAAATCTTCAAATGAAGTCACAAAAAATGCAATATCAAAAATTGTGTGTCAAACTCCTTTAGAAATTCTTTGAAACTATAAGTACATTAAAATATTATACTTCTAGAAATGAAATAGAGGTACTTAGAATCACAGTTACATTAAGACATGTGGTGCCATATCTTGAAGCATGTAAGCTACACTTCTCACACAATCCTCTTTTATATATCCCACAAGACTTTCACACACTTTTCTGTCTTAAAGTCAAAGATCTTCATTTTGCAAGAAGACTAGTCTGACAAGCAAGTGACCAGGTCTTGAAATTGTAACTACTCTTGATTGATTGATTGTTTATTGTTGTTTTAATGCCGATCTGGGGTTATTTTGTGGCGGTTAGTTTTTACTCTTGAAGCAATGAGATAGACCAAAGATTTATATAAACCTAGCTAGTGTCCTATGTATTACCTTGATTGACCCAAGCCACTTTAAAATTGAAAGTTACTCTGATTGGACCCAAGTTCTGAAAGCAAAAAATTATAATTGTATTGAGAAAAAAGGTCCAGGTGGATTAATCTTGTTTTTTAATTCCATCTGTAATCACTTGTTTCGCAGGGGTAGATCCAGCCATTTATAAAAGGAGGGGACAGGGTGGGGGCTCCTAACTTAGGATAAAGTGGCTTTTAACTATATGTCCCCCATTCAAAGTATTGATCGTAAAAAATAAGGTGGGTTCCAACCATCTGAACCCCACCCCCTGGATCTACCACAAGGTGAGCTAAAAAAAAATATATTAGATGCAATGTCACTGGGAACTGAAGATCTAGAATTTAGCCAATAACTATTGAATTATTGGAGCATATGTTCTTTTGTTCTGCAAAAATTGAGACAGGACAGATTTCACAAAAAATTCAAACTTGCATTTTTAATTTTTGATAGCATTTATTATTTCCTGTTTAATTATAAATAATCCCAGTTTTTGTCAATTCTTCAACAACTGCCATAATAATAATAACATGCAAAGCTTTCTAAATTTACAGTATACAAAAAAAGATTTGAAAAACAATGAAAATTACCTGTGTGTGCAGCAGTCTTCTCAATTCTCAGAAAATAATTCCTCAAATCAATTACTACTGTTATAAGTTCATTCTTACACTGATCAATAAAATAAAAGGAAATCTCTCAAATCAATACTAATCCAAAATAAAAAAGTATAAAAATGTCAATTAAAATATTCCAATCAGATACAAAATGGATTTCTCATGTACATTTAGACGGAAAATAAACAAACGTTTCGTCTGTAATGATTTTGTTACTAGTGTGTTTCCTCTAATCACAATCTGGCAGTAGGCCCTCTTGGTATTAGAGAGGGGGTAAACTGTAGCTATTAGCATCTTTAATTATCACAATGGCTTTCATTACTTTCTGCAAACACTTATACTTTTTTATTATAAAGGAGATACATTCTGAAGATTTTATTACTGTGAATGTAGATAAAGAAATACAGGTTTAGAAGTTCTAAAATAAGGAGGAAATATAAAAGAAAGAAAAATTACAGAATTAGATGACAGGAAAAGAAATAAAAGAATATACTCAAGTGAAAAATAGTTCATAAAGAAGATCTGAGAGGAAGATAGTATAGAGCAAAGTTTAAAGCACCCTATTAACAGATTCCAAATGAGTTCAAATTTTTTAAGATATAATCATGAAGAACAATAGGATAGCTAATGTACATAATTATTACCTTGACTAGAAGTTAGAATGGAGCTACCCACTATTCCATTAAACCATGTTTCATTATTCACATGATAGTATTGCTTGTTTTGAACACTGACTATATCCAAAATATCAAAATTAACCTAAAGCAGTCTATCTTCCCTTTTACATGTTTATGTGTACAATTCTATGAAACAAGTTGTCTGGGAAAAGCAATTAACCTGAATTTTGGGTAAATCTAATATACCCATTGGTTGGTCAATCTCAAAGACAAACCAAAACTTCCAATTGACTTTTTTTAAAGTTTGAAATAAGCGATACCCTTTTGTTCCCCCTAACGAGTGTATAAACCTGGTGAATTATACCTGTAATCAGCTGATCAGTCCTGTCATTCTGGTGCCAAACTAAACCTCTGGTATATTAACTTCAAAAACCGTGATTTAACCAGCTTGTGTCACAGTCATCTACGCTGATAGTACTAATCTTTATCATACACCATGCTGATATTTAAATGAAGTAGAAACCACTGACAAATCTTATCTGTAAATCTCCGCAGATGCTGGCTTCACTTTACACCTGCAATTTAAATCAAATCAAAACAACATTTTAAATTTTGATTCCGTAATTGAGTAATGAATGCACAGCAGTAGATTCAATAGATCTTTACCAACAAGTCATTAAAATCAAATCTAAAACACACTGAGAATTACTGAAACATTGTAATGAAGGTACATTTACCTCCAGTAAATAATGTAAACTCATGTCTCAGCCTCAATTAATCTGGTACTTCAGTGGACCTAAAATGAATTGAGAGAGAAAAGAATTGATTCCATGGAAATTTTAAAATGTATTGTATATATTTTGCTTTTACAACACACTAACATAGCCAGTGGCAGATCCAGAAATTTTCATATGTGGGGGCCAACTGACTGCCTATGACGGGGCCCACTCCAGTCACGCTTCAGTGATTCCCTTTATAAGTAACCAATTTTTTTCCCAAAAAGGGCCCCCCTAAATCCACCTCTGATAGCAGCTTCAGGTGGAATCAAAGACAGTTTTATGCATCCACCCCTTTTTAGATTTTTAAGCATAGAATTGTCCATTACAATCCAGAAGCAATATATCATACTGTTTTTGGTTGTCTTTCTTGCTCACTCTATTCTTTAATTTGTGTTTTGTATAAATTATTATTTGTCCTAATTAAATTGTTTTTTATTTTTTGCCAAGGCGTTGTCAGTTTAATTTTGACTTGTGATTGTTCATTTTAATCCAGAAGCAATATACATAATAACGTATACAGCTGAGGACCACCTCCAGGTGCATGATTATTTTCTCTCTGCTTTGAAGATCCATTGGTGGCCTTTGGCTGTTATCTGTTCTTTGGTGGGTTGTTGTCTCTTTGATATATTCCCTATTTCCATTCTCAATTATTATCTCAATAATTTAAGTATACTAGTTAATAGTGTTTTTTTTTAAATTGTTTTCCTCTTTGACATGTGGGATCATTGTATCAACATAACAGTATTTGTGGTTGTTTCAAATATTGGATACAAACTACAAATTTAAGAAGCCATTTATTTGATTGATCCATATGTATGTTTTGATTTATTTCAATACAATGTTTCCAGTCTCTTTGCAATTCTAATCAATAATTATGTGCTTACTGTGGAATCAATCTGGATCATCTGTACTTAATCTACCTGTGTTTACCTGACATCTAATTGAACACACCTTTCAGGTAGAGTTGTCACAGTAAACAATACCTAGATAAAAAGAAGTAATGCAAATTAAGTTCCTGAAACATGAAATAAAGTCAGAGAAGAAAGAGCCATAATTTCTTTATCGATTGATTTAAATTCCTGCATGATGTTTTCCTCATTAACCTCTAAGACAAGTTCCAAGAACAATTGTCATTTTGTTGTTTCTAAAATCTTTACATAACAATTGCAAAGAAATTCAGTGCAAAATAACTTAGTTACCAGGTCATCTGCAATAACAGCTATTCTTATAGTATGTCAATTCTGAGGTGGATTAAAGAAGAGCCAGTGGGAAAATTACTGATTGATCATTAAGGGAATCAATGAATTATGACTAGACTGGGTCTCCTCTTAGGCACTGGCAGTCAGGGGTCTGGACCACCCATCCCCCTTTGAAAATTTCTGGATCTGCCAATGCATTCATGCAGCTATTCACAGGGCTCGACAATAATGCTTGTCCAAATGTCCAGTAATTGATAAAAATGTAAAGTAGTTTTAAATTTTAATTTCCATTAGATATAAATTAGGATTTTTGCATGCACCAATTAAGTAAACTTAGAAATTAATATTGCTAATGAAATGTAAAAATTCACATGTTCGCAAAGTAAATGACAGTCAGATTGCAACAGTGGAAGGTCTCAAGCACTGCTAATTTGAACCTCTGTGATGAAAGTCAGTTTTGATTGGTTGAAATTTCCAGTACACCTGGCTGTATGATGAGAGTCTGGGTTGAGAAAGCTATAAACCCAGTTTTGAGGTACCAGTAGAGAACTACCCACCTGGCAATCCTAGCATAGATATTCCACAAAATAAAATTCTGTAAGAAGAATATTTGATATACTCTATTAATTCACAGAATTTCAGATTCGTCTGCTTTAATGTGTCATAAATGATCATCTTATCTAAAGGATATCAATGTTAGTAAATAATACCCAAAGTTTTTATAAAACTATGTAAACATTATCTTAATTATCCCAGGAACCACCACTTTTCTGGTATCTAACTCTACAGCGTTATTAATGCCCTTAAAATTAGTTATAGTACTTGACAAGATATATAAACCAACTGAAGCCATTATTTTAATCATGAATCACTGTCAATCGTGATTATGTTCAAACTATAAATTAAGATTCTTCCATTATCATATTATCATTCTAAGGTGCCAGACGTTTTCACAGACAATTTCATGAACATGATCCTGATGATATTCTCAAGTAAATGATACAGCATTAGGAGAGAGCTTCTTTTTTTTCTTAATTCTAAATGATTAATTTACAACTTTTAACATTAAACAATTTAATTTTCACTCAACTGATTCATGTAGTTTAAGAGATTGTAATTTATTTTGTACAGTCTAAGAAATAAGCCCAAGAATTTGCATCAAAATGATGTTGAATTATGAAATTTCACTTTCTTGTACATTGATGTATGACTGTGTAACACTGTTAATAAAAAGTGTTAAGGCAACAAAAATATATTTGCATGTTCATTTCATGCCTCCTGCCAGACAATAGGGTATTTTTGACACGTTTTTGATTTTATTCTTCTAAATATTTTAAAATATAATGATAATAAGGAAATAATCAGGACTTAAATGCTGCTCAACCCAAAAAGTCAATAAAATGTGTTGGTACTTTATTTTCTTGACCTTATTATATCAATAAGTCTTCTGAATTTCACTGGATATTCAGTTGAGTTCTTCAAAATAATTATCTTATAGTGGGTCAAACTACCTTTTACAATAGACTAAACAGTCAAGCAAACCAACTTAGAAAGGTATTTTACAAATGTATCTATACAGGATATTTGGTGTATTCTTTACAATAAAGCAAAGGTGAAATCAATAGGAGTCTAGTTCAAATACCAATTTCAGGATGGGGACCATAGCCTGATCTCTTCTAAAGAGGAGATAACAAATAATAAGGGGAAAAGTTACTCATCACTTGTAAAACAGCAGACAAGCAGATTTGTGTTATCAGAGAATTTTTATTAAAAATTGTGGAAAAGTGAGGGGTTATCAGTAAAATCTAAATAACAAGTATGATTTTTGTACTAGATATCATACTGATATTTATTTTTCTGTAGATGTTGTGATAAAATATTGATTTACATTCATAGTTGTATATATTTCAGTCATAAAGGGATTTGATGGGAATCATGACATCAGCTAAAAATATTTGAATTTTTTTTCATTATTTCTTTTTTCAGTTAATCCAATCATTGATATGATCTGTCAAATGTAACCACTTTGGAAACGCAGAAGTGTGTCTTTGCGATCAGTTAATCAAATTTCAATTGGTCCAACAATCATCAACTGTTAACACAGAGATATGCCTTGCCTTCTTATTTTTGATAATTGCAAATATGCAAAAAGGCCATATCTAGTTCTTTTTGTAGGATCATCTAAATTTAATTCAATATATCAGTGCAAATGTACTCTTTCGTTTCATTGCTTTGATTGGTTAATGTCTAACTAAATCAAACTTTTTTAATGGAATATTTAATGAACAACAATAAAAAGAAATAAAGTTTTAATTGATAGCTTTTCACTTTAATGAGTTTTCCTTTCTTTAAACATGCTCTTGAATGAATGTTAAATTTATATTGTACATTCATGACAAATGGCTGTTGAATGACTTGACAAGATAAATTAAGTACAGTCAGAGTAACATTTCGTTTAAATTGAATTGGCACAAAATGTTAAGTTGGATTGACTAGAAACAAAAGAGTTAAAAACAAACATATTATGGATGTAAATTTTGTCAAAAGAGCAATGTAAACAAACATTACAGCATCAAACAAGCCCTGTGTGTATCCTTTAAATTCTTAATTATCAAGTACAGTACATGTAAAAAGTAATATAACAAAATCACCGACCTTTAGAAAATAGTGGATTAAACCTGGTTTTATGTACTGTTATGTCTTGGACATACACATTTATGCAGAAAAAACAACAAAAAATATCTAAAAGAAGAATGTGTCCATAGCACACAGATGCCTCACTCGCACTATCATTTTCTATGTTCAGTGGACCTTGAAATTGGGGTCAAACTCTTATTTGGCATTAAAATAATAAAGATCATAGCATAGGGAACATGTGTACTAAGTTTCAAGTTGATTGGACTTTAACCTGACACTGGACAGACCGACTTACAGATGGAAGATCGGACAGTTAGACAGACCGAAAACCATAAATGGGGCATAAAAAATGGCAACGGACAACCTATTACAATGTAGTTTTAATTTTTTTACATTGCAAGGACCAAGAATTTCTAGAAAATTAATCAATAAACATCAGTGATTCCTACAAGTCTCTAAATCCATAATACAATCATAATTGTAATTTACATTATTCACTGAGGTTTCATTGTTCGTTTAAAATTAGGTTTGTTCATGTAAACAAAATTGTAAGAGGGTAAGGGCAATAACTCAAACAAGCATTAGGATAGATTTGCAACTCCTGTCACAATTTTGTATTTGCTTTTACTCCATTCCAAACCCAACCTGATCAAAGAAAATAGGAGGTACACATAGGTCTACAAATGGTATCTAGAAAAATTGTTATTTATTTTTTAAGATTCAATGTAAATGTTTTTTGAATCAATTGTCAGACAACCTGAAGTCCGTCTTGCCCACATCTTTGTCATGTGATTATATATATATTCCAAATATGTAAAAATACTAAAATACATGTTTTGTTAGAAATATGATTTTATATATAAAATTGAATACTGCCATTAGTAACTTGTGATTCTTTATCGAGAATTACACCAAAGCCAAACTATTGTTTACTAAATTTTATTAACAACAGTAGGCTAAAGTGATGAAAGGGAAATAATTCAAATGGTAAATTGTTTTGAAACCAGCTTTGAATACAGAAATCAATATAAAAGGCAAGTTCAGCAGTTTATTATGATTTGGTCTGTACTTCTTTTTTTATTGCATTTAAAAGTAATTAATTGAATGTAAAAATATATATACAAAGGCTTAACAGTTAGGCCCTGGAAAAAGAAATTGTTTAGTATTATTTATTTTAGATTGAGGTATAATAACAAAAATTTAGAGTTCCTATGTCCTTTTTCATGTCCTATCAAACTCATTCAAAATAAAAAGGTTTCATGTTGCCTACATTGCAATAGTCCATATAACTTATATTTCTAAGGAGCTTTATAGTATTCTACTAAAAAATAGTCATTCACCTATAGGCTTAAGGTTCATCATAACAAACGGACAAATATGGCTGTATTTACATGCCAAAAATTACTCTGAGTACAGACTTACCTGTGCTGTTTGGAAAGTGTTAATGCCTGGCATCCACTAGATATAACATGTATAATAAGGTCAAATGCATTTTGTGTGTCAGAAAGATAAAAATCTCTTTTGGATTTTGATGGGCATTTTTTTTTCCATCATGCAAAAGGTGTGAAAATTAACTAAGTTGAGGTACAACTATGAGATGCTCCCTCAGGTAAAAAAACGATTTGTATTGTTTTGAACCTGGTTGAAATAAAACAAAAGAATAGAGCTCTTTGTTAGAGAAGGCGATAAACGCTTACTGTAATGTTTACTATAGTGACAAAAATCTTAAAAGTTTAATAGAAACAAACAAAATTACAATTTTCTTCTCAATTACGAAGTTTTCAATTTATCTAGTACATAGTTAAGCAGAACAGTTAGATATCAAGTCGACGACATGGGTATCTTTCAAGTTGGATGTAGAAAATGCATAACCTCTGATTTAAAAAAAATAATTTAATACCACGGATGGAAAACATATCAATCTATTAGTTCAGTAATTTTCGTGTCTGCCCTTCCATTATGTGACTCATGAAAAAAATCCAAAAATGGGTAACAATTGTACCGAAAAGAGAAAATCAAGTGCACCTTTTAATGTTAGGGCGTGTTTGAGTTGAATATTTTTTCTTGATATCCTACAAAGCAAGAATATTTCATACATCCTCTCGCTTCAGATTCTATCATTTTTATATATCAAAGCTACAGGTTGACTTTATAACATAAAAAAAAATCACAGTACTAAAAGATGAAATATATGGGTCAAGAGAAATACCTATCTAATGAATCACAAAACAAGAGTAGGTGTGTTCGAATAGCTATTTTTTACTGAAAGTACTTGACGACAGTCTTTCAAGTTGGATGATGAAAATGCATATCTTCGAAAAATTATAATTTTTTGTGTGTGATAATTAGGGTTTATAGTCTTCAACCACTAAAAAATTTCACCTGACAACCGATCAGACAATAGTTTTACGTTGAATCAATGCAGACAAGATCATTAACTGATGCTCATTAGCTAGTTGATACATTTGTCTTTTAAAATACAACTGACATAAGGATCGTAATGGTGCAATGTGGATAAATTTATCGGTTTCCAAGAGCAAAATTGGCAGCGCTTCATCCCTACAATGGCTTCCATTTCTACGATTGTGAAAATGAACTGGCGTAATGGGGAGATAATTTTGACGTAGAATTCTGACTGTTAATTGACATGGACAACAGGTATCTTCACAACTATAGGTGAGTTAAAGAGTTTATCTGAGTCAGTGAGAGGAGAGTATCAAAGCAATTCAGGTGTTTGTTTATTTTTACACCTTCTGCAGAAAGGAAAAAAAAATGCCCATCAAAATCCAAGAAAGATTTTCTCTTTCTTCAACACAAAATGCATTTAACTTTTATATATCTAGTGGATGCTAGGCATTAAAACTTTCCAAACAGCACAGGTAAGTCTGTACATAGAGTAGTTTTTTAGGTGAAAATACGGCCATATTTGTTCATTTGTTATGATGAACCTTAATTTACAATTAGTCCTATAATATAAGTCTGAAGGTTTATATCATGCACATTCAATGTTTTTGTTCAATGCAATTTTAATTACCAGGGGGCATACCTCCATTACGTTAGTTGATCATCAATGTACTGAAGACCATAATCCTCTTTTCAATCATGTCACAAGTGTACCTTAATTTTGTTTAAACTTGACCTTCCGAGTGTTATGGTCTTTTTTCTTAGTCATAATTTTTTTACAATTTAGTTTTCAACACTGTCAATCAAATAATTTGGTGTTTTTTTAACAGTTTGGGGACAACCCACCAAATAGGGAACTGTTCCTCAAATGAGTAACAATCCCTCATTTGAGTAATCATTTGGTAGTGCTAAAAAACAAAATTTTCTTAACTGTGTCTTTTTTCTTAAAATGGCACATATTCATGAACAAGAGGCTGTCACAACGACAGCAAACCGGATTTATTAATATTTATTTGTGTCCTGGCAATATCACAAGAACCATTACTGATGAATGGTGAAAGTGAAAATCGTCAATATCAAATTTGACCTCCATTTTATCATCAGTATCAACATCTTAAAATTTGAAAAGCTTAGATTGAATGGTTCATGAGTAAATGCAACAACGTGAATTGAAACGCCATTTCACAATCTTTCAAGAACCATAACTCCAGAACGGTAAAAGTCAAAATCGTCATTATTGAACTTGACCTCCATTTTGTCATCAGTAACAACATATTAAAATTTGGGAAGCTTAGGTAGAACAGTTCATGCGTTAATGCACGGACACGACTGGAAACTCCATTTTTCAATCTTTCAAGAACCATAACTCCTGAACGGTAAAAGTCAAAATCGCCATTATTGAACTTGACCTCCATTTTGTCATCAGTAACAATATATTAAAATTTGGGAAGCTTAGGTGGAACAGTTTATGCGTAAATGCACGGACACGACTGGAAACTCCATTTTTCAATCTTTCAAGAACCATAACTCCTGAACAGTAAAAGTCAAAATCGCCATTATTGAACTTGACCTTCATTTAGTTGCCAGTAACAACATATTAAAATTTTAAAAAGCTTTGGTTGAACGGTTCATGAGTTAATGCACGGACAACATTTGATTACCGCCCGCCCGACCACCGTACATCCCCAAATCAATAACCGACATTTTTGTCATAAAAATCCGGTTAAAAATGCAGCAAATTTTCCAAAAGATGATTATCCCTATCTTGATTTACTGAGAAGATACAAGCCTATGAAAAATTTGATTATTTTCAAGGCTACTAATTTTTTCAAAACCCCATTATAAAAATATAGTTCTTTGGTATTAGTTGTAATATAGTTCCATTTTCTATAAATTTATGCCATTTTACCTAAAAACACCCATTTTTTTAAAATTTAGTTTTCAACACTATGAAATGATTACTCAAATGAGTAATTGTTACTCATTTTGGGGAATAGCTCCCCATTTGGTTGGTTGTCCCCAACCTGATTAATGTAACACTTTAAGGTATGGGGGAATTAACAATCAGAAATAATTTTTTTTAATAACCTTCTTGACCAGAATGTTTTATTTCATCAAATTGGGGATCAGAATATTTATTTTAATAAAAAAAAAAAAACTATAACCATGCCCCCCCTTTTTTACATTTATAAAACACAATTTAACATGTATCAAGTTACAACAATGGGGTAAAGCATATCGTCGCTGTTATACAAAAACCTCGTATCTAAGGTTTTGATTATTTCACACCAGGCAGTAAAAACTGAAATCTTTTTATCGATTATTTAGAATTAAATGTGTATGTTCCACTGTATGCGAAAATATCTGATCTTCTAACCAATAAATTACCAAGACGAGCAAAAATGTCTGCACCTATATTGTATTTTTAAAGCTTTTCACATTATTTCTAAGCTTTATTAGCTTTGAGAACCTAAAATTGATTCAGTAAACTGTAGCTGTTATGATGTCAGCTGCCGTGCCGTGTGTTTTTCTTTTGAGATACGATATTTTCGAACAACAAAATGTCTCACCAATCCGACTACACTTTTTCGTCACATGTCAGAATTCAGGTTAATGATTGGTTAGAAGATCAGATATTTTCGCATACAGTGGAACATACATATTTAATTCTAAATAATCAATAAAAAGATTTCCACAAAAAATTGAGATACGAGGTTTTTGCATAACAGCGACGATATATATTTCATCATTTGAAGTCAAAGTCAAACATTTTGCACAGAGTCAGAGAAGGAAAAATAACCCCAAAATAAAAAGGGGGGATACAGATTACAAGTATCGATACCTAATTGAATCAATAAATCAGTTTATTGATGGGGAAGTATTTTCTTAGCATTCATTGTAAACAATTTACATACACATTTAAGCTTATCACAATAGTAGTAGACTAGTCTTTTCACTGATACTTTTGTGCCATGGTTCTTGATTTCCCGCCAAAAATATTAATTTCTAAATTTGGAATAAAGCTGTCATAGGTAACATTCCGGATGAGATGAAACAATAGTTTTTTTCGTGACGTCATTACGTAACAGGGCATGAAATATTGGACCGATCATATAGAAGTCAAGTATTCATAGTTATATAGATATCTATACATCAACGGAAAGATAATTCCATGAATTTTTCAAATAAATAAAAACTTATATCCAACATTATTGGGTTGGAAATGCATATTGGTACAAGTTATAAGCTGCAATTACCATGAATGATCATGAATGTTTATATGATTGTATTACAATAATACTTGGTTTGCTTTTAATTTACTGATCATAATATCAATATTAATACCATGGAAGTATTATATTACAATACTTCCATGGTTTATCTAATGCAGGCGCGTAGCAACCCGTACGCAAAAACGCAATTGCGTACACATCGAAAATTTCACAAAAATAAAAATATGGTAAATCTAGTAAGAACAAAATTAAAGTAATGAAGTTAATAAAAAAAATATACAAATATGTTATAGATCACTTTGTAGCTATATTCCGTTCCGAAAACTAGTCTTCCCTTTTTATTTACGAAACCAGCATAGTAATTCTGTTGCTGATGCAAACAATTTAAAATGGCTGAGTCCTCCGGGTGTCAAAACACAATTGTTACGTCTTCTATGCCTCCTTACCCTGACATCTTTTCTGAAGATTCCAAAATAACTGATGAAATAAAATATGACATTCTTAAGAGACCATGGACATCAATTCATTCTTATGAATTTCCTGTGAGGTATGTATAAGTCTTAAACAGTCTAGTCCAACTTAAGTTTAACGGGGGTGGTAAAGGGTAATTTTCGTGCAACTGTATTCACCTTTTTTTTTCATTTGACGTTCAACGTGTTTTCACTTTTTTAAATTTTAGTGCAAGACGGGTGCCTCTTTCGATCAACAAGTTACATGTTCCCAAATTTAAATAAAAGTGCGTGTTTTCCATGCTTTCAGTTTTAAAGTTTTTGTTTTCCGTAATCCTAACTTGATTTGAATAAAAAAAACTTTTTTTCGCTAAGTACTGATCCACCATCCCAACCCCACCCTTTACTACCATTTTTAACCTTTACTAACTAGCAAATTTTTAGAATTTTATCTTAAATTTTATTTAATATTGTTGAAGAAAAAAAATTGATTTGATTTTGTTATGCCCTACCTACGATAATAGATGGGCATTGTGCTTTCTGGTCTGTGAATCCGTCTGTCCGTCCGTCTGTCTGTTGGTCCGTCTGTCGTATGCCGGTCTCGATGGCAACGGCAGAACGGTCTTTTAGTACCATGAGAAGAGTGAAGGCCTACTTGAGAAATACAATGAAAACGAATCGTTTATCTGGACTCGGTCTTTTGAACATATACCGAGATTTTTTTTTTTAAATCAGACACGGTTTTGGACATCTTTAGTAGAAAAAAAGAAAGGAAATTGGTTTTTCAGAATTAACTTTGAGAGAAAAAAAAAGCTGAAAAACACTGCTTGTTCACTCATAAAATAAAACATAAAGATATATGTGATTCGAATTTTTATTTGTGTATTTTCTCAATAAAAAAAATACCATTTAAGTTGCACAGTGTTGGCTTAGAAATAAGTTTGTTTTCTAATGTAAAGTGGGTTCAGCATGATTAGGTAACAAATAAAATATACCTAATCAAGCCATTTTAACCCACTACACATAAGGAAAAAAAAAAACAAATTGTTAAGCCAACAGTACGGGTTTCTTTGTTTTTCTCTGATTATTTATTTCCAAAGTTGACTTGTTTCTCCTAAAAGTAAGATTTCTGTGAGGTCATTTTAAGTCCTCGGAAATTGCGAGAATGCAGGATTTTGCACCATTTACCCCAGAGCTTCTGGGGGCCTTGAGCGACCCCCAGATTCCCTGCCGTATAACTTCCTTCTCCGGCATTGCGTACACATCAAAATTGCCTAGCTACGCCCCTGTAATGCCATCTCCAAACCTCAATTAAACTGATTGAAAGATTATGTCTTCATCATATTAAAATCAAGAAAAATTCCTCCCGATAGGGGTTTAGTATCATACATCATAAAATATGTGAGAATCAATATTAAAATCAAAATATGCCATATTTAATGATCTGACAACAGTATCGTAACTATATCTCTTCTTATTAAGCCTGTTTAAAGGTTAAAAAACCCAAAATTAATTATGTCATTGAAATTGTTTTTTTGATGCAGTACTTTTTCCCCTTCTTTTTCATATGCCCTTTTTTTCTCTCTTTTGTTCAAAACATAATGATATAAGTACACTTGTTAACGTTTATTTGTTCCGGTGTCTTATAGCCATTCTTCCCCCGTGCCAATTTTTCCGGGGGGGAAACCTGGATCGATCCTATATTTCCCACTGGAAAAATTGGCATGATCCAAATTTTCCCCCTCAGCGTTATAGGGGGGAAACGAGGATCAGGCCAATTTCCCCCCTTTGCAGCGTTGAGAAGCTAGTTTTCCGCCCCCTTGTAATATAACGTCGGAGTGACGTCAGTTAGAAATATTTATCCTAATAAAACAATATTAACTTTTTTTTATTAGTTTAGCGGTACTAAAGCTCCACGGAGTCGTATGCATATACATTTGATATATAATTATATATACATGTACATACATTCTATATTGATACACACGAAGCACATTCTGATGTGGTTATCACATCCATTCTCTTGAAGAATTTTCCCTGGCCTGACAGACGTCTTTGCTGTCTCCGACATACTATGGTGAAATGACTTTACATGATAAACATGTTTGTACCACAAATAAAAGACACCATCAAAGGCATGGATAGAGAAAAATACTTGTCGCCTTAAAGATTTCATTCAGGAGAAGAAGCCAGATTCGGATGAAACTTCATCAAATCTAGGGGAGATATGTACACCCGCTCTAACCAGCACAGGAGACGTGAAAGGGCAGGAGCTACCCCATTAGTGTGAGCTACAAAATATCCCGTCTGCCCTAAAGGTGCTAAGGATTGACCACGATCCAGCACTAATGAAACAAATATCCACCGGAGTTACACTGACGTGGAAGTAAGTAATTAAAGGCCACCGTACGGCATCCAACGATGAAAAAACCTTATATATGCCTCGACAATAAAAATTTGAAAACAAGTCAAACAAAACTAACAACCTTATTGATAACGAAATAATTTACGGAAAAAAAACTTGACAGACATGAACCAGGAACATATATATAGATATACTGTTCCCAGCATGAACCATGAACAACAACCACTATATGCTACATGTTCCTGGCTTTGGAATGGGCATTGGCACATAAACAATGTGGTGGCCATAAACTCAACCTTCCCCAATGAACCCAACCTAGGACAGCACAACGCAAGAAAAAACTGTAAAATATCAGTTACCTATTGGCTTCATGTCCCTAAAAATGTTGGTACGGTGCACAATAATCACTTACATAAAAAAAAACAATAGACACAAAGGACCGAAATAAAAGTACTCGCGGTTACTGAAAGCTATTTTCAAAGGTAGTTAAAATGTACACGGACTAGTGGACATAGAATGTCAGACTGGTAAACATGTAAACAGACGGGTGAATATGTGGACAGACATGTCAACATATATACAGACATGCAGTTGAGAATTTAGAAAGACTAGGGAACACAAAGAAAGACAGATAAGTTGACACATAGACAGACTGATAAACCTGTAGATAGACTTGTGTTAATGTTAATTAAAAGAACTAAACATTTGTATCATTTGTATATATGAACCTATGTCTAACACTGTTCGGTTTAATTTTCAGATGTGTATATAAATACATGTAGGGAAATCTATAATATAGGGGAAAATGTTGGCAATGGGGGGGGGGGGGGGGGGGGGGGAGTGACTATATGTATACGTATTGTCAAATTTCCGCGGGGGAAGAATGGCAATGATCCAAAATTTCCGCGGGGGAAATATTGGCTCATGCCAGTCCTTCCCCCGCCGGGGGAAGAACTGCATGGCATGGGAGGAGAATGGCTATATAACACCGGCCGCCTAACAGACGTTCCACTGGAAACTGTGTTACTAAACAATGCCATACTGGCATCATCATATAGCTGTTCCTGTTGGAACTAATGTTATATGATCATTATTCCATTTGGAACTTATGTTATAATGGAACTTCTAATTTATTGACAATCTCCTTTTAATATATAGAGTACAGTTTGTATTTTTTCTTATCGTGCTTTCAACAACAATGAGAACGCAAAATACATAAGAAGTGTTTAAACAACTAGTTTATCTTAAACAGAGGCGGATTTGGGGGGGGGGGCACGGGGCCCGGGCCCCCCTTTTGATATTTTTTTTTGTATCTTATATAGGGAATCACTGAAGCGTGACAAGATCTGGTCCCCTCTTAGGCAGCCAGTGGGCCCCCACTTATGAAAATTTCTGCATCCGCCACTATTAAACATTCAATTTCGTGTATGTTGTAGCCCAATGTATAGTGCTATGTTGCTCTGACGTTTGGCGGTCTTTATGTGACTTGATGAGCCGGCCGTGGGATCGATACAAACAGATATAAATAATTCAATGATAGGCGCGATTGTTAAACCAAGAACCAATTTTACAATGGGACGGCATTGAAACAGAAATTCATCACGTCATAATGAAATGATGGTCGAACGTTGTCGTTGGTGAACACGTTGCTCAGTGACTGGTTTATGTCTGGTCAAACGGCGGCAGTTGCAAGATGCGGCTTTTCTTTTTATTTCAGTATCTACTTTTTCTTTCGTGTTTTGTTTTCTTTACTAGGGAAGCGGCCGATTATTTGTGGTAAGTCATACAGACTGCATATTTTTACATAGCCTGGATTTCTTTATACAATGCTGTCATTATTTTTTTTTAATTATTGCACATTTATCTTTTTTAAAATTGATTTAGCTGTCTCTCTCTCTCTCTCTTTTTCTGTTTTTTTTTTAGTTATATATTTAAGCGAAAGAGACTTGAAAAAAAAACCCAATAAAAGCAACAAAAAAAAACATTTAGAATAAACTGTTGGTTTAACCGTTGACTGCATAATCACAAATCGCAAAATAATTGTTCTATTTTTTAGTCAATCTGCACTAGAGGATGTGAGTTATTTTACACTGTTACTGAGGAAGATACTTACTTTATTCAATAGTTCATACTACACAGTCCCGTATCCGTGTTTACTACACGAAGCTCTAGAAGTAAGTTACAAATAGAGAAGTTATTATTTCATACGGTTACAGAAGTTATTGTTTCATAAAGATACAGAAGTTATTGTTTCATAAAGATACAGAAGTTATTATTTCATAAAGATACAAAGATGTCAATGTTCATGGACTCTTATTTTTTTCAGTTTTATTGAATATAAACTCATCAAATATTAACTCAAAGTATATGATCGTATGATGTTGTCTTTCGTAAATCGACATAGACTTAATTAACCTACTGTCAATAAGTTGTATAAATTATAATTGAAAATGGAAATGGGGAATATGTCAAGTAGACAACAACTCGACTAAAGAGCAGACAACAGCCGAAGGCCAACAATTGGTCTTCATAGCAGCGAGAAAGTCCCGCACCCGGAGGTAGTATTCAGCTGGCCCCCAAATAAAATTGTGAACTTGTACAGTGAAAAAATGTTGTATACCATGTTCTGATCAGTATATTGCTTGAACTTTAGTGGATCAAACTATTTTATGACCTGGACAGACCGTCAACATTTTTAACTTCTTCTGGATGTTAAAACAGAACAATCCGGGAAATTAAACGAACCTTGTAAATAACTATCTAAAAGATTTTTTTCATTCAAACCGCTGTTTCAAAACAGTTATACAAGTTGATAACTTTTTTGTTCATTTGACCTTCTTGCTGTTAAGCACCCAGTCTTTTTGTCCTAATCATTACTAAGGTTATCTAGCATCTTTACCGCATGTTCGACTTCCTCTTGGTGTTTCACTTGAAGCCTTATGGAAATATGAATAGGTATAACTGTACTTACATCTTATGGTTTGTTCTTATGTTTTTCTGTTACACATCTGTCCCCAGTTAGGAGGAGGGTTGGTTACCGCTAACATGCGTAACGCCTCCACATTCTGTATGTTTGTGCCTGTCTCTAGTAAGAGCCTGTAATTCATTGGTTGACGTTTTTTGCTGGAATGCATGTTTGTTTTTCGTTCATTTTTTGTTCATTAATTCGGTCGTTAGTTTTCTATTATCAATTGTTTTCTATTTGTGATTTCGGGGTCTTTTGAAGCGGACTATATGCGGTATGGGGATTCCGCTCATTACGTACAGTGACCTATAGTTCAAGTGTTAATTTCTGTGACATTTGGTCGACTCTTGTCTCTTGTGAAGAGTTGTCTTATTGGCAATCATACCACATCTTCTATTTTCATACATACTCCAAGTTTTATAGTTCATCATTCTTATTTGTTAGAAGTTCATCCATATTATTGTTATTGCAGTTCCCCTTGATGATATTGATCAGAATAGTGTTTGCCTATACCTGTACCCTTGTGGTTACTCTGGGAGTTATCTTTCTTGAGTAAGTATTTACGCTTAATACACAATTCACATATATATGCAACTCATCAAACCTAAATAGCCTTTTCCTTTGGTTTGGAGGTCAATGTTGGTCTTTAAACTTTTTATTATTTGGAATTTAAAATGTATATTTATATCATTACGTTTCTTCGTATGCTACATGTATTTTTATAATAATTTCTCAGTTAAAAACAAATGTTTTACACATTTTTTTTATTATTCTAAGTATATACATGTAAAAGTCTGTTATATTGTCCAGTATTTGGTAGTCGTTTTTATGTACTAGAAGGGTTGCACATATTTTTCTAGGGTATTGTCCAGTATTTTGGTAATCGTTTTTATGTACTAGAAGGGTTACACATATTTTTCTGGGGTATTGTCCAGTATTTTGGTAATCGGGTTTATGTACTAAAGGAGTTGCACATATTTTTCTGGGTATTGTCCAGTATTTTGGTAGTCTTGCACATATTTTTCTGGGTACTGTCCAGTATTTTAATAGCCCGTGTTATGTTCTAAAAGGGTTGTACATATTTTTCTGGGTATTGTCCAGTATTTTGGTAGTCCGTGTTATGTACTAAAAGGGTTGAAAATAAAAAAATTTTGGGTATTGTCCAGTATTTTAATAGCCCGTGTTATGTTCTAAAAGGGTTGTACATATTTTTCTGGGTATTGTCCAGTATTTTGGTAGTCCGTGTTATGTACTAAAAGGGTTGAAAATAAATTTTTATGGGGTATTGTCCAGTATTTTGGTAGTCCGTTTTATGTACTAAAAGTTTTTTTTACATATTTTATCTTTTCAGATGGATTGTAGTAAGAGCCAGCCACGAATGCACGTGCTTGCCGTGAACTTTGTAATCGTGTACCATGTCAGTGAATGTAACTTTTTTTCTAATAAAAATAATTTATCATAACTTAAAATGTTATTAACACTTCTGGTCCTACATCCTGTCGATACGTATATTATAGCATAAAACCAGATTAGATATAAAAAGAAGATGTGGTATGATTGACAATGAGACAACTCTCCACAAGAGACCAAATGACACAGAAATTACCAACTAATGATCATCGTACGGCCTTCAACAATATGGAGTTGGCTTAGGCTCATTCTAAAAACCTATACATTGACTTGATAACTTGTATACAGCCTTGTTGTTTTGTTTCTGTTAATGTTTATCTCATTCAAAGTTTTATGATGACATGTACATGTACAGTACTGTAGGTAAAGTCAAATTTCCTATATACCTCAATATAACACAACATAGTAGTTTTTTTTTAGATAAGTGCCTGTGTCCAACACCTCGAAAATTTGGCGGGAAATGATTCTCTCTGGATGTTTCATACATTTAACATTAGAACATTTTTTCTTCCAAAAAACTATGATTTCAAAATTTACCTCAGTTTAGAGTATATGTTGTTAAATTTTGGAGAGCAAAGTAGGGATAAGGGAGCTACCATTTGATTTTTATGGTGGGGGGGGGGGGGGGGGGGCTAGGATGAAATTTGAAAAAAATAGGCAGGACAGGAGTTTTGAGTAAAAAAAAAGGCAGGATGAGACACTTGCAAAAAAAAGTCAGGACGACAATTTAGGTAAAAAAAAGTCAGGATAAACTAAAAAAAAAAGGCAGGACCGAACAGAGTGAAAAATAAAAAGGCAGGACAGAGATTACTGCTAAAAAAAATGCAGGACAAAATTTTTCATCCTAGCCCCCCTCCCCCCCCCCCCCATAAAAATCAAATGGTAGCTCCCTAAAGTTAACAACAGTTTTGATGGCACTATATGAAGATAAAACCAGGGAGTTCCGAATAACCAGAGAAAAATCCAAAACAAGACTAGCAAAGTACCTTAATACTTCATGAGCAAGTGTCTTCTATATTGTACAAGGTCTAATGCGGGGTTCACACATTGCCGATTATTGCTCCCGTTTGAGATCAGACAGCGATACGACACGAAAAGTGAAAAAGTCGGATTAGTATCCTCAATTATCTGGAATGTCCTATTATTGTCTGAACGCAGTCGTTTAAGTTCGTAACAGATTCCTACTGGTCGGGAAGGGTCCGAATAGTTCGGCAAACACCCCGACAGTTAGGTGCATCCCGTAACATTCGGGGAAACTCAGCCGATTTTGTCTAGACGGATTACAATCGTGCCTATGTCGTGACAGATTCTGCTGTATCGGATCGAATTCCTAACAATGTTCTGTGTATTCGGGACGGTGTCCTGTGGAACGGGAATGATCTGGAGAAGTCCAGACAATAACAGAATACAATACGACTGAGACCAGACAAAGCCGTTTGCAATGCGATAGAGCGGACCGTGATAGGATTACGTTCCGACAGTACCTGATCATCCCGATTATGCCGACAGTTTTCGAACGGATAACTTCCGTCAGCGTCGGTTCACTGTCTTGTCACTATCTGATCTATTACATTCGGTAGAATCGGGACGCAGTCGTGACAGACTCGGTCGAATTTTACCTGGCGAAAGATACAAATCGAATTTCCATCCACGATTCACAGGATCTTGATCAGACTTTTGAAAAATTTTAATCGGGAATGGTCCTGTCAAGGACGGCAGTAAAAATCGTGAATGTGTGACCCCAGCTTTATTGAAGACGGTTTTTTTTCTCTTTTGAATCAAATTAGGAATATCGAATCACATTTTGTATAATTATACCAAAAACAATTGCATACAATGTATTGGTAAGTCAGGTGTAGCATTGCAATAAAATACTTCATTCATAAGTGAATACACATAACATCAATAGCAAACCAAACAACGTACTAGTTAAACATCTCCCCCAAGAAAAGTAATTAGCTCTGTATCTTAGTTATTTCATTATTATCCAACATTGAAGAGACATTTGTTTTAATTCTGCTTGTCACACTCCTACTTCAACACTGAGGAAATTAAGAATTAATTTTATAATGCTTTATCAGTCCAAGTAATCCTTATTTTAAATAAAAGCGCAAAAGTAATCGATTGGTTTTGAAAATATCTCAGTAACAAAGAATGACAGAGCTGAAATTAAAATGTTAATTAATTCTTAGATTACTAAACTGACCCAATAGAGAACACTTGTCATGTTATGTTATGCATGGGACTAACACATATCACTCAGTCTCACCATATATAATTACTGAGACTTGGCATATCTAGTTTGGAGAAAAATCACCATGGACGAGTTTTACGTGTTGAATTTTCTTTTTATAAATGTTATTACATCTGTTGCTGACATGCAGTTAATGTTTTTCGACGTTTACAAAAATCAGAAAATTTCATCAAACTATCAAATGCACAGGACATTTTATTTGAGTTCTAAAGAAGAATGTGCGATCTTATGTTTAAATACTTTGACATGTTGGTCTGCTAGCTATCGCAGAAGTACGGGAGAATGTGGATCAAGTAGCAGGAGTGCAAGATCTGAACCAAACACTACACAATACGACCCTGAGTGGATAATTCTAAACAGAAACGGTAAGGGTAGTTTTTTCAAGTATATATGATCAATGCCTGTTACGAAGGTAATAAAAAGGTATACACTGGACGTGTTTCACAAATACAAATAATTATGAAGCACAAAACATTAACATCAAAACTAGGTGCTCCACTTAAGAAAACTTATTTGGTAAGGTTAAAATAATAATTTACTAAATTTCTTTAATTTATTTGATGCCAAACAGATACACATTTAATTGTCGCTATTGTCTAAAAATGGTCTCAATAAAGATAGACAATCAGCCAGACATTTTTCGATGTCGTCTCAATAAAGATAGACAAGCAGTCAGAAATTTGTTAATGTTGTCTCAAAGACTCTCTTGTGAAGAGTATGCTAGTTAATGATAGTCTCGATGCACCAGAGTTACTGTTCTTACAGCCAACAATAACATATGCATATGGAGCGTCTGGATAATCGAGACTAGCTAGTTGACAGTCCTACCACATTTTCTTATGTTTATATTTACAAACAGGCAGACATTTGAACATGGGGAACATATTTAGATTTTTCTTCAAAAAAAGGAAACAATCGCTTGAAAAAAACAGGTTCTTTTTGTATTTTTTGATAGCGTTCTACCTTTTTTTTAAACGTCATCTATGGTACTATTCATTTATCAATACTGACCAAATTCAGATACAAATTAAAAAAAAACACCAGTGTATATTTTGATAATTTTTTTAAACTTTGTACAATAATTAAATGTAATATTTCAGTCGAGTGTTATGACAAATGGATACCAGACGGGGATAGCTGCTATTTGGTTAGTGACGTCGGTGTGACATGGAAAGAAGCCGAGGTCTGTTATTATTATTAATAATTTTTTTGAGGGTGGTGTAAATACATTATTGAAAAGGGTCAAAGTGCAAGTTAACATTTACCCTAAAAAATTGGTAAAAGTTACAGCGAAGAAAATTAAGAATTTTTTTTAAAAGGAACAAAAGAAGCAAATGACAGAGTTATTTCTTTAAAAAAAAGAATGTACACACAATGGTATTTGTCCACTGTGAGAGAGTTTATGTCAATCCACCAGACTATATAATGAAACAAACTTTAGAGGAATTGTATGCTGTAGTAGAACTCGTAGAAGATCACACAACATCCTTAATGCTTACTATAGTTTTAATTATACTTGTGTAGTTGTGAAAATAGGATAGTTAGTGTTTTAACGGTTTTTGATTTTCGTCTTTTGAATCGCCGTTTTATTTGCTTAATTTTGTGATATTCCTTTATAAACGCAAAAAGTTTCAATATTAACGGAATTGTAGCGCTTGGTGTCACGTTATGTAATCGAAGATTTGAAGACGTATCTTACTAGTCAGGATTCTATTTCGTCAAAATTATCTCCCCATTACGCCAGTCCTTTTTACAATCTACTAACTTGTCTAAGTTATTAAGTCAGGGGAAATAGGATTTCTGCAGCCTACTCTCAGTTGATGTTCTTGTCTGCATTGATTCAACTTAAAACTATTGTCTGTCTGTCTATCTGATATTTGTTAAATCACAAATCTCATATAAAGTCAATTATCATTAAAAAACTCCGAATTAAATATGATGAAATTTGGCTTAACCTACTAAATAATGACAAACCTGGCATGGTGCAAGGAAATAAATTAAGGACCTATAGACTATTTAAAAATAATATAGGCCTTGAAAAACATGTATTGTTAAATAATTGTAAAACATTAAATGAGTTAACCAAATTTAGAATTAGTACCCATCAACTTGAAATAGAAAAGGGAAGACATAAAGGAATACCCCCATATAAAAGATTTTGTAAATTATGTAATTATGACATTGTTGAGAATGAAATTCATTTTCTTCTTCAATGTCCATCACTTAAAACTGAGAGATCCAGTATTATTTAGATTTATCCTCTAAATTTACTAACTTTAAAACTTTAAATGACCAATCTAAATTTGTATGGTTGATGTTAAATGAAGATCCATTTGTTAATAACATAATGATTAAATTGATAGATATTTAAAGACTAGAAGAGTAAAATTAAGTATTAATACATGAGTAGCCCACAGCTGTTCTTCTAATTATAAAATGGTACTGATTGTGTTAACTCACTCATTATCTTTGGGAATATATACTGTGTTGGTTGTCTCCCTTCTCTTATATAACATAGTTTTAGTTTTATTGTCATGTATTATAATTTCAATGAAAAAAATCACCACAATCATTTGTACACTTTAATTTAAACTGTAATTGTACTGCTCCTCGGGGCGTCTTGATTGACAAATACAAATTGTTGTTGTTGTTGTTGATCGGTTGTCAGGTGGAATTTTCGAAAATTCATAAACATTTAAAAAAAAATCTAATTAAATATTTCGTGAAAGGGCAGACGAAACTCTTTAGAGGTTGAAGAGTATAAACCCTAATTATCACTCACAAAAAAAGATTTTTTTTTGTCGAAGATATGCATTTTTAAGATCCAACTTAAAAGACTGTCTTCAACTTTAAGCAAAAATTGGTTATTCGAACACACCTACTCTGTTTTTGTGATTCATTAGAAAGTTATTTCACTTGACCTTTATATTTCATCTTTTATTACTATAAATTGTTGATGTTATAAAGTCAACATGTAGCCTTGATATATAAAAATGATAGAATATGAAGCGAGATGACGTATCAAATACTCTTGCTTACGAATTTATAATTTTGTAGACCTAAATCAATATTTCAATTTCTTTGAGATGGATCTCCCATAAAATGTGTGAGTTGAAATGCACCCAGCATAATGCTTTACAAATATTTCAGGCTCACTGCCATCGTTATGACAGTAGTTTAGTAGAAGTACCCGACACAAACAAGACAGATGCTTTAAAATCCTTGCTGGAAAGCCAATACACGAACCGGCATACAACAGTCGGTAAGCTCCCATGTATGTTAAAGAGTATTATATGTACTGACCCCCCCCCCCCCCCCCCCCAAAAAAAAATGAAGAAAAAACCAATATTGTTTCTTTTGTTTCTTTGTTTGGAAATTACCCATGCACTTAAGCAACACATGCTCCTTGAAGTCTCTAGTTCAAATTCAAAAGACCTATAAAGCTAAAATTTATTATGGGAACGTCTTGTTACAGGTCGAATTTGTTCAATTTTGTTTTATTAGGACTTGTAACTTTAAAAACTCACGGACAGAAAAAAAAACATTGCATAGAAAGTTCGAAATTTACTGAGTTAATTAATGATATATCGCTTATTGTAATTCAAAACAAGGCGTTTTAACTTTTATTCATTTACTCAAATGGGCACCATTACATTTATATTTTTTCTCTTTAAACCTGTTCTCTTAAATTCAAACGGCTTAAAAGTATTCTTATTATAATAAGAAAGAGAGAGAGAGAGAGACAATCTTACAACTGTGACTACTTGATTTGATTTTTTTTTGTAGATAAATTCTTTTGGATTGGAGGTTATGGACACGATGGTGATTTCATATGGAAGTCTACTGGATCCCTTATCACTTTCCAAAACTGGAATAAAGGGAACCCATTACCAGTTCCTGGTAGACATTATGAAGAATTGTGTTTAGAAATGGTTCAGAGTAGTGATTTTAAATGGAACTATGCTCTCTGTAATGCCACTAACCCGTTTGTGTGTGAACGCAAAAAGAACTGACAACCTTCATTGAGTTATCCCTTCACTGACGACAGTATAATTCATACTTTTATTTATTCATTGAGTTAGAGCCTGGATGTTCGTCATAATGAATGAGGCAAAAGTCTGTCTGAATCGTGACCAGAATATGATAAACATTTTAAGATGTATTATTTTAAGATGTCTTTAAGTTATAATGAAATTATCATTAAATAGTATAGGTTCATTTGTGATTTGCATTATAAATATGATATCAAGTGTGCCATGTTATAAACATATTAATAGAGCAGTGCAAATAGTCACAGTTTTCCAAAAATGGATTGTTCGTGAACAAATAAGAATAGTTGGACAACAGCACAACCTTGGTTTTTATTTTAGTTGGATGAGAATTCCGGATGAAAGTAAATCCGGAAGAGCAGTTTTGACACCACAATCTTATAAAATGGTGAATACTAGTAGTTGTCTCATTCGACCCTATAGGTGTTATTACCAATGAGAATACTACTAGTTGTCTCATTCGACCCTATAGGTGTTATTACCAATGAGAATACTACTGGTTGTCTCATTCGACCCTATAGGTGTTATTACCAATGAGAATACTAGTGGTTGTCTCATTCGACCCTATAGGTGTTATTACCAATGAGAATACTAGTAGTTGTCTCATTCGACCCTATAGGTGTTATTACCAATGAGAATACTAGTAGTCGTCTCATTCGACCCTATAGGTGTTATTACCAATGAGAATACTAGTAGTCGTCTCATTCGACCCTATAGGTGTTATTACCAATGAGAATACTAGTAGTCGTCTCATTCGACCCCATAGGTGTTATTACCAATGAGAATACTAGTAGTCGTCTCATTCGACCCCATAGGTGTTATTACCAATGAGAATACTAGTAGTCGTCTCATTCGACCCCATAGGTGTTATTACCAATGAGAATACTAGTAGTCGTCTCATTCGACCCCATAGGTGTTATTACCAATGAGAATACTAGTAGTCGTCTCATTCGACCCCATAGGTGTTATTACCAATGAGAATACTAGTAGTCGTCTCATTCGACCCCATAGGTGTTATTACCAATGAGAATACTAGTAGTCGTCTCATTCGACCCCATAGGTGTTATTACCAATGAGAATACTAGTAGTCGTCTCATTCGACCCCATAGGTGTTATTACCAATGAGAATACTAGTAGTCGTCTCATTCGACCCCATAGGTGTTATTACCAATGAGAATACTAGTAGTCGTCTCATTCGACCCCATAGGTGTTATTACCAATGAGAATACTAGTAGTCGTCTCATTCGACCCTATAGGTGTTATTACCAATGAGAATACTAGTAGTTGTCTCATTCGACCCTATAGGTGTTATTACCAATGAGAATACTAGTAGTTGTCGCATTCGACCCTATAGGTGTTATTACCAATGAGAATACTAGTAGTTGTCGCATTCGACCCTATAGGTGTTATTACCAATGAGAATACTAGTAGTTGTCGCATTCGACCCTATAGGTGTTATTACCAATGAGAATACTAGTAGTTGTCTCATTCGACCCTATAGGTGTTATTGCCAATGAGAATACTAGTAGTTGTCTCATTCGACCCTATAGGTGTTATTACCCATGAGAATACTAGTAGTTGTCTCATTCGACCCTATAGGTGTTATTACCAATGAGACGAGTATCAATTTCTCTGCATGCCTATACTTTCTTTACAGCGTACGATGAAAGAATGATGAAAGTAAATCCGGAAAAGCGTCTTTAAATTTTATGACTGGATTTATAGGTATAGTATATGTTAATGTCAATGTCATGTTACATATTAATTTCTCTATCATTGGGACCAATAAAAATTTGTATTCTCCGCCGTTTGATATGCTTAAGCTTTTCAAATTTTGGTCTCGATGGTAGCTAATGAAGGTCGTACCAAAAGTCCGGAAACAACTTTTAGCAGAGAAATAACACAATTTAGTAAGATTAAGAAATAACTGATAGTTTGAAAGGAGTGCACGAAGAGGCATAGTTTCAACACCAAGGAAGACTAATCGTTTCAGCGGAGTGGCCATCCGACTAGAAATAAATCTGACTTCGTTGCCTTTAGCCTAGTCATTATACTGAAGATTTACTATTTGACATCAAAGACACTACTGAGTAACTTAGAAAAAAGCCGGCATTAATTATCTTCCTTTCGACACACCACATGTTGCTATGGATGTCGCATCCCTCTACACGAATATTCCGTAGATGGCATTGATCTATATATATAGCAACAATGAAAAAAGTTTAATATTTTACTGAAAGGTGGCATATACGTCAATAAATACACTACACTACAAAAAACGAAATAAAAAACATTATATCATCGTACTTATGGATATGTATCGTAGTTAAGCATGTGTGCAATCCTCAATAAAGAATCGTCAATCGTTTGGAGGTCGGTCCAAACCTATTTTACCATGATTCTTTAGTTTAAACAGTATTTATTAATGAAAAATGTCAAGATAAATATTACAATCTTACATAAAGTTCAAATATGGGATTCGGAAACAAGTTTGGAAAAACTTTTATAAATCCGTCTCCCTAAAAAAAAAACATCTATTTAACAAACAATATAAAAGAGGGACGAAAGATACCAAAGGGACAGTCAAACTCATAAATCTAAAACAAACTGACAACTCCATGGCTAAAAATGAAAAAGACAAACAGAAAAACAATAGTACACACGACACAACATAGAAAACTAAAGAATAAACAACACGAACCCCACCAAAAACTAGGGGTGATCTCAGGTGCTCCGGAAGGGTAAGCAGATCCTGCTCCACATGTGGCACCCGTCGTGTTGCTTATGTGATTACAAATCCGGTAAATAGTCTAATTCGGTAGGTCATATTCATGAAAGGGAAGGGGATTGTAGTTACGACGTAAGGAACATATCCGATATCATTTGTGAAACGGTTATTCCATAACGGTCAACCAACTCGTGATGGCGTCCGTAAAATTTACGAAGGGATGATTTCAACTTCACTATTTGGAACTCTTGGTTTAATAGCTTCCTTGTGAGCAGCAAACCTCTATCAAGAAAATCATGATAGGAAATGCAAGCACGGGAATATAACGTGCCAACAGTATATCCAGTTTATGGTAGCATATGATAAAATGAATAAATACACACACACACACACACACGCAAAAAAAATACAACAAATAAAATAAATAATAAAAAAAAATGTGGAAAAAGAAGGAAAAACTGACGAAAACAGTCAACTCTTATTTACTTTTCTAGACAGTCACTGGAACCAACACACACGTCCGACTATGGTCAATTACGCCGGGCAATCCACTCGATTTCACATCATATTAAAAAAAAGTCTATATATATAATATATATACATATACTAGATCAACTTTCAAAACGTTTTGTTTTATTATGCATTCAGAAACTTTATGAAACATTTGCATATTGTCCTCGTCAGCTTTTAGACTGTCCCCATATAAGATAATCTTAAGATTAGAACAGGAGATCGTCCCGATAGTATCCCTTCGAATTTCATTATATTTTGGACATTTGAAGAACTAATGAGAGGTAGTTTCTACTCGACCACAGGAACACAGCGCGTTCTCGATTAGATTTTTTTTAAATAGATGGTCCCTTAGAACACTACTCTGGAGTCTTAGTCTTGCTAAACATATCTGTTCTCTTCTACAGCCTAAGTGAAAATACAATTGTATTTTATTATTATTTTGAGAGAGATAAGTCTTAAAACCCGATTTTGATTGATTTAGACGAATGTCGTCTGGAATATTATTCCAAAGGTTTACTACGGCTGGTAGAAATGACTTTTGATAATAGCTTGTTCTGCATAATACAGTTTGGAAATTTGAAGACCCCCTAGTCCTGTGGTCGTGTAGATCTAGTCTCTGATTTGAAACTAACACAGAAAGATAATCAGGACAATCTCCGTGAAACATTTGATGAAATTTTAATAACTTATGTTTATCACGTCGAGACTGGAGAGTTTCCAAATCGGTTTCATCGTACAGCAACTGTCTCGATGATTCTTAGTACCACCTGTAACGATTCTTGCTGCTTCTAGTTGTAAGTTTTCCAGAGATGTTTTAAATAATTGGGTATGTTATCCCAGACAATGTCCCCATATTCTAAGACTGGGCGTATGAAAGATAAATAAATAGTTTCTAAATTTTCCCTTTTAAGTTTAAACGTAAGTTAACTTTCGGAATAATGCTAATCTAGGAATAGCCTTATCAATAATCATTTTTACATGATTATTCCAGCTTCCATCTTCATTTATAATAACCCCTAAATCAGTGCTTGTGCGTCTCAACTTCTTTTATTAGATTATTATTCATATACACTGGCGGTGGTTGGGTTTATAGTGCCTTTTTGAAATGGTCATTATTTCTGTTTTGTTTGGGTTGAAATTAACAAGCCATTGTTTAGACCAATTATGTATTTTCTCAATATCTTTATTTAGCTTTTCTGCCGCTTCATATTCGTTATCAACCAGTAAGAGGTCAGGGTAATCTTCTTCTTCTCAGAAGATTACCCTGACCTCTTTCCCTTCATCTAATGCTTTACCAAAATCGTTAATGATACATAGCAGTTGGTTTACTGTCGAATCACCAGGGATGAAACCAGACTGGAATTTTGTTAATAAAGAATTTGTAATAATAAAGTTAAAAAGGTATTTAAAAATGCATCTCTCCATTGTCTTACCAATGTTAGACAGCAAAGATATAGGTCTATAATTTAGTAAAAAATGTCTGGGCCACCTTTGTTCTTATATACAGGTATAACATTTGCTAGTTCCCACACAAATATGATTCTTTATGAACTCAAAATCAAATTTGTGGAACTATATACTTATAAAAGGCTACATTTACACACCCAAGAAATGATAAACCACTGAATAGAGACTTTTGTCTATTTTTGAAATAAACGAAAGTCTTGTAACTAATTGTTTTGGACATATTGTAAATATTTGTTTGTATTTGTTATCTCTGAACCAATGCATTGCATTGTCTTTATGAGAATAAAGATATCATACTTCAAATCTGATAAAATATGTTAAACAAAGTCTTTCACAATATATATGTTTTGATGTTCAGTCAAAAATCGCTATCGAGATTATGTTATACAGTTTTAAAAAGGCCTGATATAAATGAAATATTTTTTATCCTATCATATCTTATTAAGCTTAATCTGATTTCACAATTCAAGGCCGTAACTAGACCTAATATTTTAGTGAGGCAAAATAATTGAGCCGAGCGAAGCGAGGCGAAAAATTTTTGGGAGGCATGAATGGTGCAAAATCCTGCATTCTAGGCATTTCCAGAGAGTTTGACAATGTTTTATGTTTGGACACTTTTTATATAAATTTTTCATTTTTAAAGACGTACAAACACCAAATTTTTTACAACTTTATTTAAATTTATATGTCAGATAAACATCCAAATATCAATTTGAGTGTCACCAGAACATAGAACAAACATCGATTCAGTAAAGTTTGCCAATTTTTTTATGGCCGGTTTCTTCAAATCGTTTCAATATATTTGGTCTGCTGACATCCTTATCGCGATGAACATTGAGCATGGGAAGACAGCACAATCTGTTGCCACTCATACATGCCTATTCCCAAGTTTTCAGTCGTTTCAGGGGAGTCTGTTGTTCTAGAGGTAGCTCACTATCATCAACACAATGATCATGATGATTGACATCTTCTTCCGATTCCTTCTCAATCAGCAATTCGGTAGAAGCATCGGTAGTAACAGTTTTGTTTGCAAAAGGGAATTAAGCTTTCCTGTAAGCACCATCATACAGTTGTTGTTACAAATTTCAAACTCGCTTTTATGCTGACAAAGAGTAAACAAACTATGCATGGATAGAATGAGATAAGATACATGTATAGATGATTCTATCTAGAGTTAGTTGACTTGTATGATATGGGAACAGGGGAATAAAACTGGTGTTTTTGCCGTTTCCATATAGTTCCGTGATTTTAAATTATTTCTGGAAATAGTCAGTGGTAAGACATTTTCAGTTCAAGAATCGATAAATTTAGGGGTTTAGGGTGTCCGATACCGAAACCCGAATATAATGACACGAAATTCCGAAGTCCCGATTTAGAAGAGACAACATCTAAATAATGTCAAAATGGAACACGGGATGTTCTTTCAATGTATAAGGTTAAAGAAACATGGATAAAAACTAATCCATGCATGTTTCATATTATGTATATTTTGTTTATATGTAAAAGAACGAGTAAAGTTGGTGAAACGGAGAATATGCCCCTTGCGATGCCCAGTGCTTGATTTGTCAGTCAATTTATAGTTTTTGGATTAGTTTCAATGAAGTTATATTCAGTACTCAGACTCTTAACCCCTGTTGTGATCACAAACACCATTAGTTTACTAGAACTATTCCTTCTTTACCTTCAGTATCGCTTTTCCTTTTTCTACAAGAGTCCGTTTTACCAGCGATCCATGATGGTTATCGTTACTAGGTTAATGTAATCGAGAAACATCACCCGTTGAGATGCTGAGTTATATCAAGGAAAACTAATTTAAAAGGAATAATGACAAGTTATAGAAATTAAGGTTGAGACAGAACAACAAATGACCATTCAGTTTAGTATTTAATTACCATAAAAAAAAAATCAGTGTCGAAATTTTAGTGAGGCAATTGCCTCACTTGCCTCAATGGTAGTTACGACCTCACAGACATGACAGTAACTCAGCATTTAAGGAGCAAGTGCAAATATTGCCTTTTTTCTTTCCACACTCATTATAAACTACATATATTTTACAATACCTCATATGATAACAGAATACTACATATTATAACACAATACAATATATAATTACACAGATGCAAATTATAACATAATAATACATACTATAACACAGATGCAAATTATAACATAATACTACATAAAATTACACAATGTGCTACATATACATGTAAGTATAGTACAATACATTGTACTACATATGATTACACAATACTACATATAGTAACACAATATACTACATATTATTACACAATACTACATATAGTAACACAATATACTACATAAAATTACACAATGTACTACATATAATTATACAATACATTGTACTACATATAATTACACAATACTACATATAGTAACACAATCTACTACATATAATTACACAATACTACATATAATTACAACCTCAACTAAGTAATTCAGAACAAGAAAATTGTAAAAAAACAAGTTAAATTTGTAGAAGTTTGGGACAAAGAAAATGATGATGATGAAAGAGGACTGCAAAATAAAACTGTGATAATTCATTCGTTTACAATGTTTTCTCTATTTTATAGTAAAGCCTATCTTATGTATGTTAGCTTGTTAGGTTCTTAGACAATAGAGGATAGGGATACATTGGATTTGTGTTATTAGGCTTTTATTCTGAAATTCTGACTACATATATACACCGGTATATAAATTATACCTACATTTTTTCTAGGTTCAAATCATTATGGAATAGCTGGATGGTATGCCATGAAAGCTGTAGACCATGGCCTTCTGGTAAGTCAAAAGTAATAAAAAATCAAATATTGACCTATCTCATGATTTGCCCCAAATCACAACAGTTAAGATTACAAAATAAGAAAACATCTGTTTTTGGACAATACATTTTGAGCCATAATCAGATTCTATTGATTTTTGGATGATAGTAGGTTTTTGAACCAAAAAAAGCCTGAATTTTTGGTCACACTGATCTATATATTATTACAATAATCAATAATTTGAGCAGTTTTTGAGTTTTCTATCTTTTGACACAACTTAACAGCTGAGTACAATATTTATCCCTAACTCAAACAAAAAAAGTCAATAAAATCAAACATACAAATAACAGATCAAACAATAAAATCAAGAGTACCCCACACTAAAAACTGTTGCTTCTACCAAAAACCAATAAAGATTCTTATGTTGTTCTGTAGCACCATTGTAGTAGATGAGGGGTGGGTTGAGGGCTGTAGCACCATTGTAGTAGATGAGGGGAGGGTTGAGGGCTGTAACACCATTGTAGTAGATGAGGGGAGGGTTGAGGGCTGTAGAACCATTGTAGTAGATGAGGGGAGGGTTGAGGGCTGTATCACCATTGTAGTAAATGAGGGGAGGGTTGAGGGCTGTAGCGCCATTGTAGTAGATGAGGGGAGGGTTGAGGGCTGTAGCACCATTGTAGTAGATGAGGGGAGGGTTGAGGGCTGTAGCACCATTGTAGTAGATGAGGGGAGGGTTGAGGGCTCACAAACATATTGTAGTAGATGAGGGGAGGGTTGAGGGCTGTAGCACCATTGTAGTAGATGAGGGGAGGGTTGAGGGCTCACAAACATATTGTAGTAGATTAGGGGAGGGTTGAGGGCTCACAAACATATTGTAGTAGATGAGGGGAGGGTTGAGGGCTGTAGCACCATTGTAGTAGATGAGGGAGGGTTGAGGGCTCACAAACATATTGTAGTAGATGAGGGGAGGGTTGAGGGCTCACAAACATATTGTAGTAGATGAGGGGAGGGTTGAGGGCTGTAGCACCATTGTAGTAGATGAGGGAGGGTTGAGGGCTCACAAACATATTGTAGTAGATGAGGGGAGGGTTGAGGGCTCACAAACATAGTAGTAGATGAGGGGAGGGTTGAGGGCTCATAAACATATTGTAGTAGATGAGGGGAGGGTTGAGGGCTGTAGCACCATTGTAGTAGATGAGGGGAGGGTTGAGGGCTCACAAACATATTGAAGCAGCAACATTACAAAAATTACATATATATTCCTATATAAAGGAATAAAGTTATTAATATGCACTGTTCTCAACCATGAGAAAATAAGAAAAATAAAGGGAGTAGATCTTAGATTAAATTAATATGCAAAACTAAAATAATTTTAAGCTTCTGCAGATGTTGACAAAAAGTTTTAGAGCTGAAACAAAAGCTATGGTCCATGTAAATATAAAACTGATTAATTAATTAGGGTCCCGCCTTTAGGCGGGTCGCCCTATAGTGATCAGTCTGTCCGTCCGTCCGTCCGTCCGTCCGTAACACTTTAACTTTGTGTCCGCTCCATATCTAGAGAACCATTATGATTTCATACTTTATACTTTACATGTTTATTAACCACCACCAGAGGGCGTGTCATGATGTATGTACAACTTCCTAGGTCAAAGGTCAAGGTAAAAAAACTTTGGTTTCAGTTGACAACCCTGTGTCCTGTGGTGAAGATCGTGTCCGCTCTATATCTTGGGAACCATTATGATTTCAAAGTTTATACTTGACATGTATATGAACCAACACCAGAGGGTGTGTCATAATTTATGAACGACTTCCTAGGGCAAAGTTCAAGGTCAAAAACTTTGGTTTCAGTTGACAACCCCATGTCCTATGGTAAAGATTGTGTCCGCTCTATATCTTGAGAACCGTTATCATTTTAAAGTTTATACCTGAAATGTATATAAACCAATATCAGAGGGTATTTCATAATTTATGTACAACTTCCTAGGTCAAAGGTAAAGGTCAAAAACTTTGGTTTCAGTTGACAACCCCATGTCCTATGGTAAAGATCGTGTCTGCTCTATATCTTGAGAACCGTTATCATTTCAAAGTTTATACTTGACATGTTTATAAACCAACACCAAAGGGTGTGTCATAATTTATGTACAACTTCCTAGGTCAAAGGTCAAGGCCAAAAACAGTTGACAAACCCATGTCCTATGGTAAAGATACAATTTTTTAATGCACATTATTCACAGCGGGGCCCACAGAGATGGCTCCCATCTCAATGATATCTAGTTTATTTTTGATTTCAGGGTTTATCCTTCACCAACACATCACCACTTGAAGTTCCAACCAGAGCAAGAAAGGTATACTGTTTTCTATCATTTAAGCCTGTTTATTGTAATGAGATGTTCATACTGCTTGTAAACATAATCAATCTGTTTTTCTGTGGAAAATTGTTTAAAAGTTTGAAAAAAAGACCACGTAAAACATAGAGCAAGCAACATAGGAATGTTGAATTGAACACCTGTTTAATCTAATTAAGAAAATCTTTAGTGCTGTACCTTATAGACAGCATTTAAAAAATATCTGATTCTTTTACTCTTTTGGTGCAACAACACAGAGATTGGTCAAAAATTGAGTCAAATCATTTCTAAGTGGCTGTAAGTCTGCCTTCAAAACTCACAGATAATTTTCTTTTAAATTCATATGTTGTATTTGATTGGTCAATGATAAAGAGGCAAATATTTTCTTTGAAGATGGTCAAATGTAACAACTTATGCTATGATTTATTTGATTTGAGTGATACCTTATTTTTGTAAACTATTGTACTTTCAGCCTACACTGGGAACAAATCCTTTAAGTTTGGCTGTACCTGCTAAAGACAATGATAGTTTTGTGTTAGATATGGCCACCACTACTGTAGCTCTTGGTAAAGTATGTTGGTTTGGTTTGCATGTTTTGGTGTTATCCTTTACTTTGTTTTATTCTTCTTCAATCCTCTTTCACAACATAAAAGATGAGATGTATGCAAGTGAAGGCAGTAGCTGTTCATCAGAAACTACTGAAATGTAGTTCATGCCATTTACAACAAGTGAAGGCAGTAGCTGTTCATCAGAAACTACTGAAGTGTAGTTCATGCCATTTACAACAAGTGAAGGCAGTAGCTGTTCATCAGAAACTACTGAAGTGTAGTTCATGCCATTTACAACAAGTGAAGGCAGTAGCTGTTCATCAGAAACTACTGAAATGTAGTTCATGCCATTTACAACAAGTGAAGGCAGTAGCTGTTCATCAGAAACTACTGAAGTGTAGTTCATGCCATTTACAACAAGTGAAGGCAGTAGCTGTTCATCAGAAACTACTGAAGTGTAGTTCATGCCATTTACAACAGGTGAAGGCAGTAGCTGTTCATCAGAAACTACTGAAATGTAGTTCATGCCATTTACAACAGGTGAAGGCAGTAGCTGTTCATCAGAAACTACTGAAGTGTAGTTCATGCCATTTACAACAGGTGAAGGCAGTAGCTGTTCATCAGAAACTACTGAAATGTAGTTCATGCCATTTACAACAGGTGAAGGCAGTAGCTGTTCATCAGAAACTACTGAAATGTAGTTCATGCCATTTACAACAAGTGAAGGCAGTAGCTGTTCATCAGAAACTACTGAAGTGTAGTTCATGCCATTTACAACAAGTGAAGGCAGTAGCTGTTCATCAGAAACTACTGAAGTGTAGTTCATGCCATTTACAACAAGTGAAGGCAGTAGCTGTTCATCAGAAACTACTGAAGTGTAGTTCATGCCATTTACAACAAGTGAAGGCAGTAGCTGTTCATCAGAAACTACTGAAGTGTAGTTCATGCCATTTACAACAAGTGAAGGCAGTAGCTGTTCATCATAAACTACTGAAGTGTAGTTCATGCCATTTACAACAAGTGAAGGCAGTAGCTGTTCATCAGAAACTACTGAAGTGTAGTTCATGCCATTTACAACAAGTGAAGGCAGTAGCTGTTCATCAGAAACTACTGAAATGTAGTTCATGTCATTTACAACAATTCTAAGGAGGAAAACAATAACTGAAATTATGAATGCAACTTTTACTTTTGCAAACCTGATACTGGTCATGTTCTCTCAATATATGTCATATAGCAACCTGGTAAACAGGGAACTTTGAAATACCAATTTGTTTCTAAAAGTTATAGCATCACATCCATTATGCAGCCTATAAGAAAACATGCATGGAATTGACTTTCAATCCTGCTTACACCAACAATACAATACCTACTATATATTTTGCATGATTAATAACCTTTTTAAAACCATTGTTTTATTAATTATTTTCAATTTACTTCATTAACCAGTAGACTCTATTAAACATTCTGATGATTCAAATTCAACTAGAAACACTTGATATAGAATTTATTTTTGATTAATTTACTAACTTTTGGACTAAAAATAAAATTGGTATGGTATACTCAGAAGTTGAGAAAATTTATAAGAATTAGAGATTTAAGTAGTTGACTTATTATTTCAGAATTTCATATATGAAAATTATTTCAACCTCAAGATTGACTTTGTAAAGGAGGCTTATTTATCAATTAAAGATTTTAGTATAAGAAGAGCTATATGTAAAATGAGAATAAGTGCTCATGATCTTAGAATTGAGAAAGATAGATATAGTAAAAAATACATAGAGAGAACTCAACGTCTATGTCATCACTGCTTATCACATGGATCAAATTCTATTGAAGATGAGACCCATTTTACAGTAAATTGTCCATTATATGATGAACAGAGGAAATTATTATTTGATAAAGTTATCACTGTTTGTACTAATTTTAAAGAACTACCTAATGATAAGAAATATTTCTGGCTGTTCACAAATGAGCATTTACCAACTCTCATGTGCCTAGGAAATTACATTATTAAAGGTTTAGAAATAAGATCCAGATGTAAACAAAATATATGAAGTAATTTGATATTTTATTGTTATAAGATTTAATATAATAGTTATATAAAACACATGTTGTGTTAGGCTCTGATCCTGTCCATAACGTTATAGTATGGTATTAGTTTTCTGTTTTGCTTTTTCCAATCATATATATAAAAAGAAAAGGTTTACCATGAAAATTTTATATTTTGAAAATTTCAATAATTTTAGTTCTCCTTGTAGATTGAGTTACATGACAGAAAACAGATCTCAATACCAGATGGTTGGGGCGTTGACAGTCAAGGAAAGGTAATTTATACTTTCATTACCAGGTGGCAGCACTCACTGGCGTAGCACACGGTACGGTTGGTACGGTTCCGACCGTACCAATTTTTACTGCAGGTACGGAAAACCGTACCAAAAAAATCAAAATATTAAATAAAAAATATGCTAGCATAGTATGCAAACTTCCATACAATAAATGTTTTACATTTACCTCTGCCTGTTTTCTTAAAGAAAGAAAACCGCAGTACCGTAATCAGTTTATTGATTACCAATTAATGATTAATTAATCAAAATTGTTAAAGATGCTGTTGCGGATAATGTTGGGTGTTGTTATTGGTTCATGCGCCAATCTGACACAGACTGAATAAACTGAAACGGATGGATAATCTGAAGAATGCTATAGCTAGCAACAATCGCCAGATAATCGGAAAATCTCCACATGATGTTACTAGCTCTTTAAGTTTAACGCATCAGTTTGGAAATATTTTCAAGGTCGAAGAAGCTAGCATTTTTTTTTATTAATTGTTGCAAGTTTTGATTCCAGATGATGTTATAAACCTCAAAACAATTGGAAAAAGTAATATTATTGTTTGCACAATGCCATATCCTTAGGTTTGCAGGTAAACGATATATGTAATGATTTCACTCGGTTTTTTTTAATAAAACCACCACAAGTCAAGTTCAAAATCAGTTGATTGATTGTTTATTTTCTTAACGTACAGTTGCAAATATTTCGAGCATAATGTCAATTGAAATCAGAGGTGAGGTTTTTTTTTTATAATGTAAGATACCGTATTGCAAAAGGGAATATAACCTTTATCAGGACTCCGGAATTGTTCATTAAAAGTCGGGATTGGTTATGTTCGGGACTTCGTAAGACCTCTAAGGCTTCGTACCCCTTTCTGCACTGTGCCTTTCTTTGAGTGCCATTCCGTAACATAAAACCCGAGCATAAATCACCATTATTTCACATATCTATACTTCAGCAGGAGGCAGTTTTCGTGAGACCGCCGATTTACTCTTTCCATTGTTTATTACAATAATTTTGAAAAACTGTAGGAATGGTGTAAAATTTATGTAGAAAGTACATTGTATTTTTAAAAAAGAATCGCGATCAAGGGACAAAAGACAAACCAGAGAACAAATAAGACACACAAGGACAACCAGCACCATTCAACATTGAAAACTATCAAATCAAATTAGAAACACGGACCCCTAAAAAAACTGGTGCAACTAAAGGTGCTCCAGAAGCGTAAGGAGGTCCTTCTTGCAAGACGGTAAAAATCACGGTAATTGCGACAGGCTCTCTAGTAAATGTGCATATGACAAAATCGTACACAATACTTATAAACAAGATACAAATTATCAAGAACACAGTGATTTATTTCAGTTCTTCATCTTGACAGTCGCTGCATGAGCATTTAAAATAATTATATCCTACCAGGTAAAGATGACCCCCTAGTGTCGACTTAAGTGATTGTCCTGAACGTTCACATTAAAACATTTAACATGTTAACCCTGCCGCAATTTTGCGCCTGTCCCAAGTCAGGAACCTTTGTTTTTCTTGTTTGTTTTTTATTTTAGTACTTTTGTGTGTTATGGGGTCTAAAAAAGTGTGCACCCCCCAAAACACGTTGTTTCTGGGCCGGCAGTCCTATAATAAAAGACTTCTGAGGTTCATATCATTTATACTCAACGTTTTTTATCATGTATTTTTTTTTACTATCAATGTTTAACCCGAGTTGGGGTTTGATAGTAAAAAAATCAGATACTATCCGAATTCGGGTTCAACATTGATAGATAAAAAAATATCCGCTAAAAAACTTTGAATGTAAATGATATGAACCTCGGAAGTCTTATATTATAGAACTACCAAGACCGGCTGCAGTTTATCCCATGCATGCAGTGTCTGAGGATTGTCGTAGTTTTTTTTACCCATTTCCGATCCTCATTCATTTTTTTATTCACTATAGCTCAAAAGTTGCTAGCCGCACTTTGATTGTTTTATTTTAAAAATAATAATAGTAAGATCTTATAATAAATAAACTGACAGAAATCACTTGTAAATCATGAATTTTGCACAATGATTTGTCGCGAGGTATAGTATGAAAGTGTTGTTCTCATTTACAAATCTTGCTATATGTAAATGACTACAAAAGACACAGACATTCATTTTTTTTTTCAAATTGTCTTGTAAAAAATGCTGCGGTTCAAAAACATTTTTTAGTGCCAGGAAACACTCAGAATGCAGGATTTTAACGCTATCAACCCCAGAGCTTCTGGGGGCCTTGAGCGGCCCCCATACCCCCTGCCGTAATGCAGCCTCGCTATACGAGGCTGGATGGGCCACTTCGTGTCCCATATGTCTAATTTGCCGAAACCGTACCATTATTTTTCAGCATGCTACGCCTATGGCACTCATTCTTCTTCTGGCTAAATTTTGCTGTCAATATATGTTTATTGTTGGAGACCATTAGTTGACCTCCAAAGATCTTTTCTGATTTTTCTCTTGTTTATTTGCTGCTGCTCCATTGATGTTTAACATTTGAAAACTATTATAAAGGGAGATAATCTGACAGAGCAAAAATGTTGAGAAAGTTATATAATCTACCTATTGTCAATTTTGAGCAAAAGTGTTGGATAACCTCTCAAAGGAGTAATATTTCTTTTTAAAATAATATGTACCGATGTTTTTGAATTTTAGGCTATTATCTTGATTTCGTCTTTCAATGATGATCTTTATCCATTTTGATATGTTTTTCTTGAAAACAGAGAAAGTGGAAACATAAAAAAATTATTGTCATTATAAGATCTATTCAATTGTCTTAATAACAGAAATCTCCAATCTACTCCAATAGTAGTTATGGCCTTTAAATGACAAGTTTTTATACGCCCGTCGTCTTTTAGACGGGACGTATTATGGTATACCGTTGTCCGTCCGTCTGTCCGTCCGTCCGTCCGTCCGTCCGTATGTCTGTCCGTCCGTCGTCCACACTTCGGACAATAACTCAAAAACGCTTTCACCAATTTCCATGAAACTTAAGTGAATTGTTTATATCTATTGACGTAAGCTCCCTTTCGTTTTTTTTTAATTTCAGATTTTAAGTTTTGGATTTATGGGGCTTTATTCATAAAAAAGGGGGGATTTTCAACACTTCGGACAATAACTCAAAAAGGCTTTCACCAATGTCCATGAAACTTTGGTGAATTGTTTATATCTATTGATGTAAGCTCCCTTTCAATTTTTATAAATTTCAGATTTTAAGTTTTGGATTTATGGGGCTTTATTCATAAAAAAAGGGGGATTTTCAACACTTCGGACAATAACTCAAAAAGGCTTTCACCAATGTCCATGAAACTTTGGTGAATTGTTTATATCTATTGATGTAAGCTCCCTTTCAATTTTTATAAATTTCAGATTTTAAGTTTTGGATTTATGGGGCTTTATTCATAAAAAAAAGGGGGATTTTCAACACTTCGGACAATAACTCAAAAAGGCTTTCACCAATGTCCATGAAACTTTGGTGAATTGTTTATATCTATTGATGTAAGCTCCCTTTCAATTTTTATAAATTTCAGATTTTAAGTTTTGGATTTATGGGGCTTTATTCATAAAAAAAGGGGGATTTTCAACACTTCAGACAATAACTCAAAAAGGCTTTCACCAATGTCCATGAAACTTTGGTGAATTGTTTATATCTATTGATGTAAGCTCCCTTTCAATTTTTATAAATTTCAGATTTTAAGTTTTGGATTTATGGGGCTTTATTCATAAAAAAAAGGGGGATTTTCAACACTTCAGACAATAACTCAAAAAGGCTTTCACCAATGTCCATGAAAATTTGGTGAATCGTTTATATCTATTGATGTAAGCTCCCTTTCAATTTTTATAAATTTCAGATTTTACATTTCCGTGTTATGAATTTTTATGCTTAAAAAAGGGGGGATTTTCCAATTTTGGGACAATAACTAACACTTTCACAAAATTTTATGCAACTTTAATAAATTGTTTATATCTATTGACATAAGCTCCCTTTCCATTTTTATAAATTTTAGATTTTACGTTTTCTTAAGTAATGAATTTTTATACTTTAAAAAGGGGGATTTTATAAAACTTTGGTGAATATATTAATGTAACATCCCTTTTGATTTGTATATATATTTCTAGTTGATCATATAAATTCATTTAAAGCATAAAAGACAAGTTAAAAGAGCAACGGGCGTATCATGCGCTAAAGCGCAGCCCTTTATTGAGTTTTTGTTGGAAATTATCAGAGATTAATTGTGTGTTTTAACAGATGTGTAATGTTGCTAAACCAGTCATAGAAGCTGGTGGACTGATGCCTTTAGGAGGATCAGAAATGACAGGTCAGTGTCAAATTATATATATTTACATAGTGTTTATTTCAAAAATTGTGGCAAAATTATCATTTTCTCTCAAGTTCTCAATTCAGATTGACAAATATGAAAGGCTGTCAAAGAAACGAAATGGAAAACAATTTTGAATAAAGGATAAAGAAAACTGACGTGAAATATTTAAATAAAATTTAACATTTGATTAATAGCAATGAACAAACTATTTATCTCCGTATAGGTGTAAGTGCTGCTTAGAGTATAGCCACAAATTAAATGCATATTGTGGACGAAAAAAATATGTTATTGTAATATGACTGGCACATAGAGCATGAATTTTAATTTTGTAGTTCACAAAACAACAATTCATAGGAATACATGTCACCCTACTAAAAGTTCTGACTTAAAGCAAACTTGTCTTTGGTCTTACTACCTTAATGCTTAAAGCGAAAAAGCAGTTAGTTCCTATTTTAAATGGCTTTGGTTTGACAATCCCAGGTTTTTAACAACCTTCAGCATAGGATGTGACACACTACATCTAGACCACTGATGCTGTTTAATTCTAGAAGATAACAGTCTTCTCTCCATGGTCAATCTAAAGCACAGTATTTGGTGTCTTTTTATGAAATTACTTATGGTCCACTTCATTTTACAAGGCAGTAACTCATACCAACACTTTACTTATACGGTCCACTTCATTTTACAAGGCAGTAACTCATACCTACACTTTACTTATACGGTCCACTTCATTTTACAAGGCAGTAACTCATACCTACACTTTACTTATACGGTCCACTTCGTTTTACAAGGCAGTAACTCATACAAACACTTTACTTATAGTAGCTCATACCTACACTTTACTTATATGGTCCACTTCATTTTACAAGGCAGTAATTCATACAAACACTTTACCTATATGGTCCACTTCATTTTACAAGGCAGTAACTCATACAAACACTTTACTTATACGGTCCACTTCATTTTACAAGGCAGTAACTCATACAAACACTTTACTTATATGGTTCACTTCATTTTACAAGGCAGTAACTCATACAAACACTTTACTTATATGGTCCACTTCATTTTACAAGGCAGTAACTCATACAAACACTTTACTTATATGGTTCACTTCATTTACAAGGCAGTAACTCATACAAACACTTTACTTATATGGTTCACTTCATTTTACAAGGCAGTAACTCATACAAACACTTTACTTATATGGTCCACTTCATTTTACAAGGCAGTAACTCATACAAACACTTTACTTATATGGTTCACTTCATTTTACAAGGCAGTAACTCATACAAACACTTTACTTATATGTATTACTTCATTTTACAAGGCAGTAACTCATACAAACACTTTACTTATATGGTTCACATCATTTTACAAGGCAGTAACTCATACCAACACTTTACTTATATGGTCCAATTCATTTTACAAGGCAGTAGCTCATACCTTCACTTTACTTATATGGTCCACTTCATTTTACAAGGCAGTAGCTCATACAAACACTTTACTTATATGGTCCACTTCATTTTACAAGGCAGTAACTCATACAAACTCTTTACTTATACGGTCCACTTCATTTTACAAGGCAGTAACTCATACAAACACTTTACTTATATGGTCCACTTCATTTTACAAGGCAGTAACTCATACAAACACTTTACTTATATGGTCCACTTCATTTTACAAGGCAGTAATTCATACAAACACTTTACTTATACGGTCCACTCCATTTTACAAGGCAGTAATTCATACAAACACTTTAACTATACGGTCCACTTCATTTTCAAGGCAGTAACTCATACAAACACTTTACTTATATGGTCCACTTCATTTTACAAGGCAGTAACTCATACAAACACTTTACTTATACGGTCCACTTCATTTTACAAGGCAGTAACTCTTACAAACACTTTACTTATATGGTCCACTTCATTTTACAAGGCAGTAACTCATACAAACACTTTACTTATATGGTTCACTTCATTTTACAAGGCAGTAACTCATACAAACACTTTACTTATAAGGTCCACTTCATTTTACAAGGCAGTAACTCATACAAACACTTTACTTATACGGTCCACTTCATTTTACAAGGCAGTAACTCATACAAACACTTTACTTATATGGTTCACTTCATTTTACAAGGCAGTAACTCATACAAACACTTTACTTATATGGTCCCCTTCATTTTACAAGGCAGTAGCTCATACCTACACTTTACTTATATGGTCCACTTCATTTTACAAGGCAGTAACTCATACAAACACTTTACCTATATGGTCCACTTCATTTTACAAGGCAGTAACTCATACAAACACTTTACTTATACGGTCCACTTCATTTTACAAGGCAGTAACTCATACAAACACTTTACTTATATGGTTCACTTCATTTTACAAGGCAGTAACTCATACAAACACTTTACTTATATGGTCCACTTCATTTTACAAGGCAGTAACTCATACAAACACTTTACTTATATGGTTTACTTCATTTTACAAGGCAGTAACTCATACAAACACTTTACTTATATGGTTCACTTCATTTTACAAGGCAGTAACTCATACAAACACTTTACTTATATGGTCCACTTCATTTTACAAGGCAGTAACTCATACAAACACTTTACTTATATGGTTCACTTCATTTTACAAGGCAGTAACTCATACAAACACTTTACTTATATGGTCCACTTCATTTTACAAGGCAGTAACTCATACAAACACTTTACTTATATGGTTCACGTCATTTTACAAGGCAGTAACTCATACCAACACTTTACTTATATGGTCCACTTCATTTTACAAGGCAGTAGCTCATACCTACACTTTACTTATATGGTCCACTTCATTTTACAAGGCAGTAGCTCATACAAACACTTTACTTATATGGTCCACTTCATTTTACAAGGCAGTAACTCATACAAACACTTTACTTATACGGTCCCCTTCATTTTACAAGGCAGTAACTCATACAAACTCTTTACTTATACGGTCCACTTCATTTTACAAGGCAGTAGCTCATACCTTCACTTTACTTATATGGTCCACTTCATTTTACAAGGCAGTAGCTCATACAAACACTTTACTTATATGGTCCACTTCATTTTACAAGGCAGTAACTCATACAAACTCTTTACTTATACGGTCCACTTCATTTTACAAGGCAGTAACTCATACAAACACTTTACTTATATGGTCCACTTCATTTTACAAGGCAGTAACTCATACAAACACTTTACTTATATGGTCCACTTCATTTTACAAGGCAGTAATTCATACAAACACTTTACTTATACGGTCCACTCCATTTTACAAGGCAGTAATTCATACAAACACTTTAACTATACGGTCCACTTCATTTTCAAGGCAGTAACTCATACAAACACTTTACTTATATGGTCCACTTCATTTTACAAGGCAGTAACTCATACAAACACTTTACTTATACGGTCCACTTCATTTTACAAGGCAGTAACTCTTACAAACACTTTACTTATATGGTCCACTTCATTTTACAAGGCAGTAACTCATACAAACACTTTACTTATATGGTCCACTTCATTTTACAAGGCAGTAACTCATACAAACACTTTACTTATACGGTCCACTTCATTTTACAAGGCAGTAACTCATACAAACACTTTACTTATACGGTCCACTTCATTTTACAAGGCAGTTACTCATACAAACACTTTACTTATATGGTTCACTTCATTTTACAAGGCAGTAACTCATACAAACACTTTACTTATATGGTCCCCTTCATTTTACAAGGCAGTAGCTCATACCTACACTTTACTTATATGGTCCACTTCATTTTACAAGGCAGTAACTCATACAAACACTTTACCTATATGGTCCACTTCATTTTACAAGGCAGTAACTCATACAAACACTTTACTTATACGGTCTACTTCATTTTACAAGGCAGTAACTCATACAAACACTTTACTTATATGGTTCACTTCATTTTACAAGGCAGTAACTCATACAAACACTTTACTTATATGGTCCACTTCATTTTACAAGGCAGTAACTCATACAAACACTTTACTTATATGGTTTACTTCATTTTACAAGGCAGTAACTCATACAAACACTTTACTTATATGGTTCACTTCATTTTACAAGGCAGTAACTCATACAAACACTTTACTTATATGGTCCACTTCATTTTACAAGGCAGTAACTCATACAAACACTTTACTTATATGGTTCACTTCATTTTACAAGGCAGTAACTCATACAAACACTTTACTTATATGGTCCACGTCATTTTACAAGGCAGTAACTCATACAAACACTTTACTTATATGGTTCACGTCATTTTACAAGGCAGTAACTCATACCAACACTTTACTTATATGGTCCACTTCATTTTACAAGGCAGTAGCTCATACCTACACTTTACTTATATGGTCCACTTCATTTTACAAGGCAGTAGCTCATACAAACACTTTACTTATATGGTCCACTTCATTTTACAAGGCAGTAACTCATACAAACACTTTACTTATACGGTCCACTTCATTTTACAAGGCAGTAACTCATACAAACTCTTTACTTATACGGTCCACTTCATTTTACAAGGCAGTAACTCATACAAACACTTTACTTATACGGTCCACTTCATTTTACAAGGCAGTAACTCATACAAACACTTTACTTATATGGTCCACTTCATTTTACAAGGCAGTAATTCATACAAACACTTTACTTATACGGTCCACTTCATTTTACAAGGCAGTAATTCATACAAACACTTTAACTATACGGTCCACTTCATTTTCAAAGCAGTAACTCATACAAACACTTTACTTATATGGTCCACTTCATTTTACAAGGCAGTAACTCATACAAACACTTTACTTATATGGTCCACTTCATTTTACAAGGCAGTAACTCATACAAACACTTTACTTATACGGTCCACTTCATTTTACAAGGCAGTAACTCTTACAAACACTTTACTTATATGGTCCACTTCATTTTACAAGGCAGTAACTCATACAAACACTTTACTTATATGGTTCACTTCATTTTACAAGGCAGTAACTCATACCTACACTTTACTTATATGGTCCACTTCATTTTACAAGGCAGTAACTCATACAAATACTTTACTTATATGGTCCACTTCATTTTACAAGGCAGTAACTCATACCTACACTTTACTTATATGGTCCACTTCATTTTACAAGGCAGTAACTCATACAAACACTTTACTTATATGGTGCACTTCATTTTACAAGGCAATAACTCATACAAACACTTTACTTATATGGTTCACTTCATTTTACAAGGCAGTAACTCATACAAACACTTTACTTATATGGTCCACTTCATTTTACAAGGCAGTAACTCATACAAACACTTTACTTATATGGTCCACTTCATTTTACAAGGCAGTAACTCATACCTACACTTTACTTATATGGTCCACTTCATTTTACAAGGCAGTAACTCATACCTACACTTTACTTATAGGGTTCACTTCATTTTACAAGGCATTAACTCATACAAACACTTTACTTATATGGTTCACTTCATTTTACAAGGCAGTAACTCATACAAACACCTTACTTATATGGTCCACTTCATTTTACAAGGCAGTAACTCATACAAACACTTTACTTATACGGTCCACTTCATTTTACAAGGCAGTTACTCATACAAACACTTTACTTATATGGTTCACTTCATTTTACAAGGCAGTAACTCATACAAACACTTTACTTATATGGTCCCCTTCATTTTACAAGGCAGTAGCTCATACCTACACTTTACTTATATGGTCCACTTCATTTTACAAGGCAGTAACTCATACAAACACTTTACCTATATGGTCCACTTCATTTTACAAGGCAGTAACTCATACAAACACTTTACTTATACGGTCTACTTCATTTTACAAGGCAGTAACTCATACAAACACTTTACTTATATGGTTCACTTCATTTTACAAGGCAGTAACTCATACAAACACTTTACTTATATGGTCCACTTCATTTTACAAGGCAGTAACTCATACAAACACTTTACTTATATGGTTTACTTCATTTTACAAGGCAGTAACTCATACAAACACTTTACTTATATGGTTCACTTCATTTTACAAGGCAGTAACTCATACAAACACTTTACTTATATGGTCCACTTCATTTTACAAGGCAGTAACTCATACAAACACTTTACTTATATGGTTCACTTCATTTTACAAGGCAGTAACTCATACAAACACTTTACTTATATGGTCCACGTCATTTTACAAGGCAGTAACTCATACAAACACTTTACTTATATGGTTCACGTCATTTTACAAGGCAGTAACTCATACCAACACTTTACTTATATGGTCCACTTCATTTTACAAGGCAGTAGCTCATACCTACACTTTACTTATATGGTCCACTTCATTTTACAAGGCAGTAGCTCATACAAACACTTTACTTATATGGTCCACTTCATTTTACAAGGCAGTAACTCATACAAACACTTTACTTATACGGTCCACTTCATTTTACAAGGCAGTAACTCATACAAACTCTTTACTTATACGGTCCACTTCATTTTACAAGGCAGTAACTCATACAAACACTTTACTTATACGGTCCACTTCATTTTACAAGGCAGTAACTCATACAAACACTTTACTTATATGGTCCACTTCATTTTACAAGGCAGTAATTCATACAAACACTTTACTTATACGGTCCACTTCATTTTACAAGGCAGTAATTCATACAAACACTTTAACTATACGGTCCACTTCATTTTCAAAGCAGTAACTCATACAAACACTTTACTTATATGGTCCACTTCATTTTACAAGGCAGTAACTCATACAAACACTTTACTTATATGGTCCACTTCATTTTACAAGGCAGTAACTCATACAAACACTTTACTTATACGGTCCACTTCATTTTACAAGGCAGTAACTCTTACAAACACTTTACTTATATGGTCCACTTCATTTTACAAGGCAGTAACTCATACAAACACTTTACTTATATGGTTCACTTCATTTTACAAGGCAGTAACTCATACCTACACTTTACTTATATGGTCCACTTCATTTTACAAGGCAGTAACTCATACAAATACTTTACTTATATGGTCCACTTCATTTTACAAGGCAGTAACTCATACCTACACTTTACTTATATGGTCCACTTCATTTTACAAGGCAGTAACTCATACAAACACTTTACTTATATGGTGCACTTCATTTTACAAGGCAATAACTCATACAAACACTTTACTTATATGGTTCACTTCATTTTACAAGGCAGTAACTCATACAAACACTTTACTTATATGGTCCACTTCATTTTACAAGGCAGTAACTCATACAAACACTTTACTTATATGGTCCACTTCATTTTACAAGGCAGTAACTCATACCTACACTTTACTTATATGGTCCACTTCATTTTACAAGGCAGTAACTCATACCTACACTTTACTTATAGGGTTCACTTCATTTTACAAGGCATTAACTCATACAAACACTTTACTTATATGGTTCACTTCATTTTACAAGGCAGTAACTCATACAAACACCTTACTTATATGGTCCACTTCATTTTACAAGGCAGTAACTCATACAAACACTTTACTTATACGGTCCACTTCATTTTACAAGGCAGTAATTCATACAAACACTTTACTTATACGGTCCACATCATTTTACAAGGCAGTAATTCATACAAACACTTTAACTATACGGTCCACTTCATTTTCAAGGCAGTAACTCATACAAACACTTTACTTATATGGTCCACTTCATTTTACAAGGCAGTAACTCATACAAACACTTTACTTATATGGTCCACTTCATTTTACAAGGCAGTAACTCATACAAACACTTTACTTATACGGTCCACTTCATTTTACAAGGCAGTAACTCTTACAAACACTTTACTTATATGGTCCACTTCATTTTACAAGGCAGTAACTCATACAAACACTTTACTTATATGGTTCACTTCATTTTACAAGGCAGTAACTCATACCTACACTTTACTTATATGGTCCACTTCATTTTACAAGGCAGTAACTCATACAAATACTTTACTTATATGGTCCACTTCATTTTACAAGGCAGTAACTCATACCTACACTTTACTTATATGGTCCACTTCATTTTACAAGGCAGTAACTCATACAAACACTTTACTTATATGGTCCACTTCATTTTACAAGGCAATAACTCATACAAACACTTTACTTATATGATTCACTTCATTTTACAAGGCAGTAACTCATACAAACACTTTACTTATATGGTCCACTTCATTTTACAAGGCAGTAACTCATACAAACACTTTACTTATATGGTCCACTTCATTTTACAAGGCAGTAACTCATACCTACACTTTACTTATATGGTCCACTTCATTTTACAAGGCAGTAACTCATACCTACACTTTACTTATAGGGTTCACTTCATTTTACAAGGCAGTAACTCATACAAACACTTTACTTATATGGTTCACTTCATTTTACAAGGCAGTAACTCATACAAACACCTTTCTTATATGGTCCACTTCATTTTACAAGGCAGTAACTCATACAAACACTTTACCTATATGGTTCACTTCATTTTACAAGGCAGTAACTCATACAAACACTTTACTTATATGGTTAACTTCATTTTACAAGGCAGTAACTCATACAAACACTTTACTTATATGGTTCACTTCATTTTACAAGGCAGTAGCTCATACAAACACTTTACTTATACGGTCCACTTCATTTTACAAGGCAGTAACTCATACAAACACTTTACTTATACGGTTCACTTCATTTTACAAGGCAGTAACTCATACAAACACTTTACTTATATGGTCCACTTCATTTTACAAGGCAGTAACTCATACCAACACTTTACTTATATGGTCCACTTCATTTTACAAGGCAGTAACTCATACCAACACTTTACCTATATGGTCCACTTCATTTTACAAGGCAGTAACTCATACCTACACTTTACTTATATGGTCCACTTCATTTTACAAGGCAGTAACTCATACAAACACTTTACTTATATGGTCCACTTCATTTTACAAGGCAGTAACTCATACCAACACTTTACCTATATGGTCCACTTCATTTTACAAGGCAGTAACTCATACAAACACTTTACTTATACGGTTCACTTCATTTTACAAGGTAGTAACTCATACCTACACTTTACTTATATGGTCCACTTCATTTTACAAGGCAGTAACTCATACCAACACTTTACCTATATGGTCCACTTCATTTTACAAGGCAGTAACTCATACAAACACTTTACTTATATGGTCCACTTCATTTTACAAGGCAGTAACTCATACAAACACTTTACTTATACGGTCCACTTCATTTTACAAAGCAGTAACTCATACAAACACTTTACTTATATGGTCCACTTCATTTTACAAGGCAGTAACTCATACCAACACTTTACTTATATGGTCCACTTCATTTTACAAGGCAGTAACTCATACAAACACTTTACCTATATGGTTCACTTCATTTTACAAGGCAGTAACTCATACAAACACTTTACTTATATGGTCCACTTCATTTTACAAGGCAGTAACTCATACCAACACTTTACTTATATGGATAAAGGCAGATGTGGTGTGAGTGCCAATGAGACAACTCTCCATCCAAATAACAATTCAAAAAAGTAAACCATTATAGGTTAAAGTACGGCCTTCAACACGGAGCCATGGCTCACACCGAACAACAAGCTATAAAGGGCCCCAAAATTACTAGTATAAAACCATTCAAACGGGAAAACCAACGGTCTAATCTATATAAACAAAACGAGAAACGAGAAACACGTATATATTACATAAACAAACGACAACTACTGTACATCAGATTCCTGACTTAGGACAGGTGCAAACATTTGCAGTTGGTTCACTTCATTTTACAAGGCAGTAACTCATACAAACACTTTACTTATACGGTCCACTTCATTTTACAAGGCAGTAACTCATACAAACACTTTACTTATATGGTTCACTTCATTTTACAAGGCAGTAACTCATACAAACACTTTACTTATATGGTCCACTTCATTTTACAAGGCAGTAACTCATACAAACACTTTACTTATATGGTTCACTTCATTTTACAAGGCAGTAACTCATACAAACACTTTACTTATATGGTTCACTTCATTTTACAAGGCAGTAACTCATACAAACACTTTACTTATATGGTCCACTTCATTTTACAAGGCGGTAACTCATACAAACACTTTACTTATATGGTTCACTTCATTTTACAAGGCAGTAACTCATACAAACACTTTACTTATATGATCCACTTCATTTTACAAGGCAGTAACTCATACAAACACTTTACTTATATGGTCCACATCATTTTACAAGGCAGTAACTCATAACAACACTTTACTTATATGGTCCACTTCATTTTACAAGGCAGTAGCTCATACCTACACTTTACTTATATGGTCCACTTCATTTTACAAGGCAGTAGCTCATACAAACACTTTACTTATATGGTCCACTTCATTTTACAAGGCAGTAACTCATACAAACACTTTACTTATATGGTCCACTTCATTTTACAAGGCAGTAACTCATACAAACACTTTACTTATACGGTCCACTTCATTTTACAAGGCAGTAACTCATACAAACACTTTACTTATATGGTCCACTTCATTTTACAAGGCAGTAACTCATACAAACACTTTACTTATATGATCCACTTCATTTTACAAGGCAGTAATTCATACAAACACTTTACTTATACGGTCCACTTCATTTTACAAGGCAGTAATTCATACAAACACTTTAACTATACGGTCCACTTCATTTTAAAGGCAGTAACTCATACAAACACTTTACTTATACGGTTCACTTCATTTTACAAGGCAGTAACTCATACCAACACTTTACTTATACGGTTCACTTCATTTTACAAGGCAGTAACTCATACCAACACTTTACTTATACGGTCCACTTCATTTTACAAGGCAGTAACTCATACCAACACTTTACTTATACGGTCCACTTCATTTTACAAGGCAGTAACTCATACCAACACTTTACTTATACGGTCCACTTCATTTTACAAGGCAGTAACTCATACCAACACTTTACTTATACGGTCCACTTCATTTTACAAGGCAGTAACTCATACAAACACTTTACTTATACGGTCCACTTCATTTTACAAGACAGTAACTCATACAAACACTTTACTTATATGGTCCACTTCATTTTACAAGGCAGTAACTCATACAAACACTTTACCTATATGGTCCACTTCATTTTACAAGGCAGTAACTCATACAAACACTTTACCTATACGGTCCACTTCATTTTACAAGGCAGTAACTCATACAAACACTTTACTTATACGGTCCACTTCATTTTACAAGGCAGTAACTCATACAAACACTTTACTTATACGGTTCACTTCATTTTACAAGGCAGTAACTCATACAAACACTTTACCTATATGGTCCACTTCATTTTACAAGGCAGTAACTCATACCTACACTTTACTTATATGGTCCACTTCATTTTACAAGGCAGTAACTCATACAAACACTTTACTTATATGGTCCACTTCATTTTACAAGGCAGTAACTCATACAAACACTTTACTTATATGGTCCACTTCATTTTACAAGGCAGTAACTCATACAAACACTTTACTTATATGGTCCACTTCATTTTACAAGGCAGTAACTCCTACAAACACTTTACTTATATGGTCCACTTCATTTTACAAGGCAGTAACTCCTACAAACACTTTACCTATATGGTCCACTTCATTTTACAAGGCAGTAACTCATACCTACACTTTACCTATATGGTCCACTTCATTTTACAAGGCAGTAACTCATACAAACACTTTCTTTATATGGTCCACTTCATTTTACAAGGCAGTAACTCATACAAACACTTTACTTATATGGTCCACTTCATTTTACAAGGCAGTAACTCATACAAACACTTTACTTATACGGTCCACTTCATTTTACAAGGCAGTAACTCATACAAACACTTTACTTATACGGTTCACTTCATTTTACAAGGCAGTAACTCATACCAACACTTTACTTATACGGTTCACTTCATTTTACAAGGCAGTAACTCATACCAACACTTTACTTATACGGTTCACTTCATTTTACAAGGCAGTAACTCATACCAACACTTTACTTATACGGTTCACTTCATTTTACAAGGCAGTAACTCATACCAACACTTTACTTATACGGTTCACTTCATTTTACAAGGCAGTAACTCATACCAACACTTTACTTATACGGTCCACTTCATTTTACAAGGCAGTAACTCATACCAACACTTTACTTATACGGTCCACTTCATTTTACAAGGCAGTAACTCATACCAACACTTTACTTGTACGGTCCACTTCATTTTACAAGGCAGTAACTCATACCAACACTTTACTTATACGGTCCACTTCATTTTACAAGGCAGTAACTCATACCAACACTTTACTTATGCGGTCCACTTCATTTTACAAGGCAGTAACTCATACCAACACTTTACTTATACGGTCCACTTCATTTTACAAGGCAGTAACTCATACCAACACTTTACTTATACGGTCCACTTTATTTTACAAGGCAGTAACTCATACCAACACTTTACTTATACGGTCCACCTCATTTTACAAGGCAGTAACTCATACCAACACTTTACTTATACGGTCCACTTCATTTTACAAGGCAGTAACTCATACCAACACTTTACCTATACGGTCCACTTCATTTTACAAGGCAGTAACTCATACCTACACTTTACTTATACGGTCCACTTCATTTTACAAGGCAGTAACTCATACCAACACTTTACTTATATGGTCCACTTCATTTTACAAGGCAGTAACTCATACCAACACTTTACCTATACGGTTCACTTCATTTTACAAGGCAGTAACTCATACCTACACTTTACTTATACGGTCCACTTCATTTTACAAGGCAGTAAATCATACCAACACTTTACTTATACGGTCCACTTCATTTTACAAGGCAGTAACTCATACCAACACTTTACTTATACGGTCCACTTCATTTTACAAGGCAGTAACTCATACCAACACTTTACCTATACGGTTCACTTCATTTTACAAGGCAGTAACTCATACCTACACTTTACTTCTACGGTCCACTTCATTTTACAAGGCAGTAACTCATACCAACACTTTACTTATACGGTCCACTTCATTTTGCAAGGCAGTAACTCATACCAACACTTTACTTATACGGTCCACTTCATTTTACAAGGCAGTAACTCATACCAACACTTTACTTATACGGTCCACTTCATTTTACTAGGCAGTAACTCATACAAACACTTTACTTATACGGTCCACTTCATTTTACAAGGCAGTAACTCATACAAACACTTTACTTATACGGTTCACTTCATTTTACAAGGCAGTAACTCATACAAACACTTTACTTATATGGTCCACTTCATTTTATAAGGCAAAAACTTGCATCCATACACACGCGTTATTTATATGTTCCACATCATTTCACAATTAATGCAGTAACTTATATCATCCATATAAACTCTCAACAGGTGGCTATAAAGGTTATGGATTAGCCATGATGGTAGAAATATTTTGTGGGATATTGGCAGGATCTGATTATGGCCCAAACATAAGAAGATGGAAAAGTACAGAAAGAGTGGCCAATCTGGTTAGTAATCAGTTCTCTCATATATTACCTAAAGTAGTGGCTCTGAGGAGTATGCGTTTCTCACATTTCATCTTTGCAGAACACAGATTCAATCTGTATACCAGTAACCTAAAGTTTACATTTTAAAATACTTAGTATAGCTTCTTTAGTGCTCTTCAACTTTGTACTTTATATGGACCTTTCAACTTTTTTATTCTAACATTACTGTGTCAGATGGGAATTCCATGTCTAGAATTAATGCAACTTTGGAAGACCTCTAGACTTTTCAATCAGATTGATACAAAGCAAATTTGATGTAATTAAATAATTATATCATGCTTCTAAGGTGTATTTATCAAAAATACTGGTTTCCAGGTAAACAAATGGCTCCAGAAATTTGTTAACCTCTCAACCAGAATTAATTGCAAATATCCCTTGTAAGCATGCTATATTTGTATAAAAGCCAACAAAAGAGAAGAAATATTTGGTATATAAAAGAAATCAAACAGATTATTTATGTATTTTTCACTTTTAGAGTTACCTTTATTTCCTAACAACTTATGTTTTAGGGTCAGTGTTTCATTGCTGTTGACCCAGATAACTTATGTTTTAGGGTCAGTGTTTCATTGCTGTTGACCCAGATTGTTTTGCTCCAGGATTTATAGACAGAATGTCAGACTTAATGGATACTTGTAGAAATCTGACACCAGTAAGTATAGATAACGGTATCACATTGACACTATTTTTGTAAGATACTTTTACACAAGATTTGTGCTTTAATGGCAGGCCTTACAAATGTGAAAATGGAGGAATTTGAAGCAAATTTAAGGAACCTGATGTTCATTAGTTGTCGTTTGTTGATGTAGTTCATAAGCGTTCCTCATTTTCCTTTTTTACATAGATTAGATTGTTGGTTTTCCTGTTTGAATGGTTTTACACTAGTAATTTTTGGGGCCCTTTATAGCTTCACCTTGCTGTTCGGTGTGAGCCAAGGCTCCCTGTTGAAGGTGGTACCTTGACCTATAATGGTTTACTATTATAAATTGTGACTTGGATGGAGAATTGTCTCATTGGCACTCATACCACATCTTCTTATATCTTTAAAAAAAAAATGATGTAACAGGAAGCTGAATTATTATATAAACTTGCAAATTTTAAATATGAAAATAAGGAGATAAGGTCTGATTGCCTAGGAGACAAATACACACCAGAATTCAAATGATGTGGATATAAGCAATTGTAGATTATGGTACAATGAGAAAAACAAATAATATTGGCTATAAAAACCCCAGATAAGAAAAAAGTTGGTATGAAGAGAAAGAAAAAAAATAGAAATTTATACCCAATTTAGAAGTGGGAGCTACATGGAAAATTTGTCAATCACCTGTCTTTTCGTTCATCTGTTGTTTCTTTCAATAATTATACTTATTACATTTTTTTCAGACACTAAAAAATCACTTCATATATTGTCATCAACTTGACAGTGATGATTTTAAAGGTGTGAGCACTTTAGGATCTGTCAGTCACACACTTCTGGTTTGCCAATATTTTAAAATATGAATTGGGGTATACTAAGCATGGCTTCTTGTCATAAACTATGATTGTATTTTAGGCAGAAGGTGAAGAGGATGCACTATTAGTGGCTGGAGATCCAGAAAGGAGACATATGAACATGTGTGATCAGAGAGGAGGAATTGTGTTAATTATATACTATGATTGTATTTTAGGCAGAAGGAGAAGAGGATGTAGTATTAGTGGCTGGAGATCCAGAAAGGAGACATATGAACATGTGTGATCAGAGAGGAGGAATTGTGTTAAGTATATACTATGATTGTATTTTAGGCAGAAGGAGAAGAGGATGTAGTATTAGAGGCTGGAGATCCAGAAAGGAGACACATGAACATGTGTGATCAGAGAGGAGGAATTGTGTTAATTATATACTATGATTGTATTTTAGGCAGAAGGAGAAGAGGATGTAGTATTAGTGGCTGGAGATCCAGAAAGAAGACATATGAACATGTGTGATCAGAGAGGAGGAATTGTGTTAATTATATACTATGATTGTATTTTAGGCAGAAGGAGAAGAGGATGTAGTATTAGTGGCTGGAGATCCAGAAAGAAGACATATGAACATGTGTGATCAGAGAGGAGGAATACCATATCACCCTAATCAAATCAAATTTGGGGTAGGATTTTTTTAATGGTTCAATAATTTAGAACAGTACAGTTGTAACATATTTTGAACAAGCCTGCCACCTTTTGTCAAGCCTATCACATTTTGTCAATTCTATCACATTTTGTCAATCCTGCCACATTTTGTCAAGCCTACCACATTTTGTTAATCCTGCCACATTTTGTCAAGCCTACCACATTTTGTCAATCCTGCTTCATTTTGTCAATCCTGCTACATTTTGTCAATCCTGCCACATTTTTTCAAGCCAGCCACATTTTGTCAAGCCTACCACATTTTGTCAAGCCTACCTCATTTTGTCAATCCTGCCACATTTTGTCAAGCCTACCACATTTTGTCAATCCAGCCACATTTTGTCAAGCCAACCACATTTTGTCAATCCTACCACATTTTGTCAAGCCTACCACATTTTGTCAATCCTGCCACATTTTGTCAAGCCTACCACATTTTGTCAAGCCTACCACATTTTGTCATGTCTACCACATTTTGTCATTCAATCAAGCCACATTTTGTCAAGCCTACCACATTTTGTCAAGCCTGCCACATTTTGTCAAGCCTACCACATTTTGTCAAGCCTACCACATTTTGTCAAGCCTACCACAATTTGTCAATCTTGCCACATTTTGTCAATCCAGGCACATTTTGTCAATCCTGCCACAAATTTGTCAATCCTGCTTCATTTTGTCAATCCTGCTACATTCTGTCAATCCTGCCACATTTTGTCAAGCCAGCCACATTTTGTCAAGCCTACCACATTTTGTCAAGCCTACCTCATTTTGTCAATCCAGCCACATTTTGTCAAGCCTACCACATTTTGTCAAGCCTACCACATTTTGTCAAGCCTACCACAATTTGTCAATCCTGCCACATTTTGTCAATCCAGGCACATTTTGTCAATCCTGCCACATTTTGTCAATCCTGCTTCATTTTGTCAATCCTGCTACATTTTGTCAATCCTGCCACATTTTGTCAAGCCAGCCACATTTTGTCAAGCCTACCACATTTTGTCAAGCCTACCTCATTTTGTCAATCCTGCTTCATTTTGTCAATCCTGCTACATTTTGTCAAGCCTACCACATTTTGTCAATCCTACCACATTTTGTCAAGCCTACCACATTTTGTCATTCAATCCAGCCACATTTTGTCAAGCCTACCACATTTTGTCAAGCCTGCCACATTTTGTCAAGCCTACCACATTTTGTCAAGCCTACCACAATTTGTCAATCCTGCCACATTTTGTCAATCCAGCCACATTTTGTCAAGCCTGCTACATTTTGTCAAGCCTACCACATTTTGTCAATCCTGCCACATTTTGTCAAGCCTACCACATTTTGTCAAGCCTGCTACATTTTGTCAAGCCTACCACATTTTGTCAATCCAGCCACATTTTGTCAAGCCTACCATATTTTGTCAAGCCTACCACATTTTGTCAATCCTGCCACATTTTGTCAAGCCTACCACATTCAATCCTGCCGCATTTTGTTAAGTCTGTCGCATTTTGTCAAGCCTGCCACATTTTTGTCAAGCATGCCACATTTTGTCAAGCATACCACGTTTTATCAAGCCTGCCACATTTTGTCAAGTATGCCACATTTTGTCAAGTCTGCCACATTTCGTCAAGTCTGGCACATTTATGTCATGGAAGCCAAACAAAGCAAGTCTCAAATATGCTGGTGTTCATGTTTAGGTTCATTATAGTGTTGTTCAAAATTTTTATAACATTGATAACTTTGATTTGATACAACTTTTTTAACAGACCTTTAATGATGTTTTCATATTAGAATGTGGAATAGTCCCTGAACAAATTAATAATTTAATATTGAGAAATTTTATTTAAATTTTTTGATAAAAGTAAATATTCAATTATAAATATTTATGGCTTTCTGTCTGTTAACCTACTGATAAACCCTTCCCAAACACTTGAAAGTATGAGGACCCCTGTATTGCCAACTGGTTTTATATTTGCACCAATTTACAGGAAACACACATGTGAATAATTTAGGGATGGAATTATATTATGGTTGTTTCTGTTTTTAGCTCACCTGGCCCAAAGGGCCAAGTGAGCTTTTCCCATCACTTTGCATCCGGCGTCCCTCGTCTGTCGTCTGGCGTCGTTAACTTTTACAAAAATCTTCTCCTCTGAAACTACTGGGCCAAATTAATCCAAACTTGGCCACAATCATCATTGGGGTATCTAGTTTAAAAAATATGTCCAGTGACCCTGCCATCCAACCAAGATGTCCGCCATGGCTAAAAATAGAACATAGGGGTTAAATGCAGTTTTTGGCTTATAAATCAAAAACCAAAGCATTAAGGGCAAATCTGACAAGGGGTAAAATTGTTAATCAGGTCAAGATCTACCTGCCCTGAAATTTTCAGATAAATCGGACAACCCGTTGTTGGGTTGCTGCCCCTGAATTGGTAATTTTAAGGAAATTTTACTGTTTTTATACGCCCGTCTTTTAGACGGGACGTATTATGGTATACCGTTGTCTGTCCGTCCGTCCGTCCATCTGTCAGTCCGTCGTCCACACTTCGGACAATAACTCAAAAACACTTTCACCAATTTCCATGAAACTTAAGTGAATTCTTTATATCTATTGACGTAAGCTCCCTTTCGATTTTTTTAAATTTCAGATTTTAAGTTTTGGATTTATGGGGCTTTATTCATAAAAAAGGGGGGATTTTCAACATTTCGGACAATAACTCAAAAAGGCTTTCACCAATGTCCATGAAACTTTGGTGAATTGTTTATATCTATTGATGTTACAGCAATAATGTTCAGCAAAGTAAGATTTACAAATAAGTCAACATGACCAAAACGGTCAGTTGACCCCTTTAGGAGTTGTTGCCCTTTATAGTCAATTTTTAACCATTTTTCGTAAACTTTAGTAATCTTTCACAAAAATCTTCTCCTCTGAAACTACTGCACCAAATTAATCCAACCTTGGCCACAATTATCTTTGGGGTATTTAGTTTAAAAAATGTGTCCGGTGACCCGGCCATTCAACCAAGATGGCCATCACGGCTAAAAATAGAACATAGGGGTAAAATGCAGTTTTGTGCTGATAACTCAAGAACCAAAGCCTTTAGAGCAATCTGACAAGAGATAAAATTGTTTATCAGGTCAGGATCTATCTACCCTGAAATTTTCAGATGAATCGGACAACCTGTTGTTGGGTTGCTGCCCCTGAATTGGTAATTTTAAGGATATTTTGCTGTTTTTGGTTATTATCTGGAATATTATTATAGGTAGAGATAAACTGTTAACAGCAATAATGTTCAGCAAAGTAAGATTTACAAATAAGTCAACATGACCGAAATGGTCAATTGACCCCCTAAGGAGTTATTGTCCTTTATAGTCAATTTTTAACAATTTTCATAATATTTGTAAATTTTTACTAACATTTTCCACTGAAACTACTGGGGCACTTAGTTCATTATAGATAGAGATAATTGTAAGCAGCAAGAATGTTCAGTAAAGTAAGATGTACAAACACATCATCATCACCAAAACACAATTTTTTCATGAATCCATCTGCTTCCTTTGTTTAATATTCACATAGACCAAGGTGAGCGACACAGGCTCTTTAGAGGCTCTAGTTTGTTCTGTCTATCACCCTACTGATCAGATGGATGAAAAGGGGGGATATAGAGCTTCTATTAACATCATGATGTCAAATGACTTAAAAACTTTTTAATGTATTGTGACATGACATTTTTAAACAGATACTTAATATGTATTGTGACATGACAGTCTATTTTTAAACAGATACTTATTATGTATCGTGACATGACACAGTCTATTTTTATACAGATACTTATTATATATTGTGACATGACACAGTCTATTTTTATACAGATACTCATTATGTATTGTGACATGACACAGTCTATTTTTATACAGATACTTATTATGTATTGTGACATGACACAGTCTATTTTTATACAGATACTTATTATGTATTGTGACATGACAGTCTATTTTTAAACAGATACTTATTATGTATCGTGACATGACACAGTCTATTTTTATAAAGATACTTATTATGTATTGTGACATGACACAGTCTATTTTTATACAGATACTTATTATGTATTGTGACATGACACAGTCTATTTTTATACAGATACTTATTATGTATTGTGACATGACACAGTCTATTTTTATACAGATACTTATTATGTATTGTGACATGACACAGTCTATTTTTATACAGATACTTATAATGTATTGTGACCTGACACAGTCTATTTTTATACAGATACTTATTATGCAGATTTCTTTTTACAGGTTGAACTTGCTGAATCCTTGAAAGTTGAACCAATGAAAATTATGACAGGATGAATGGATGGGATTAATATATAGAAATGAAGAATAAAAACGACAACTTTATGATTAATAATAATTTGTGCAATTGATTTTCTGTGATAACATGCTCATAAAATAATTGTTAACAAAAGTTATAAATATAGTTAATTTAATCCGTTTTTTTACCTTTATATAAGATTTCAATCTAAATAATGTTTTAAAAGAATTTGTATTTGTTTTATAAATGAAATATTTCCATAAATGTATCTGTAATACACACCTCTTTTAAACACCTGATATCTATAACATGTGAGGGATCTGAAGCCTGAATTATACAATTACATTTTATATACACATTCACAAATAAGATCCAGAAACAACAAACAATAACATAAGCACAGTGCGTATATAAAATAAAATTGTATAATTCATTTTTTCACAGTTAAATTTGTTTACACTAAACCTGAGGAGCAATAATTTTTATAAATGATCATGAATCATGTTAATATAAATAATGACTTGAACAATTGTTGCCAATTATATTGCCATAAATATGCATGCCTAAGTCTTGTATCAAAAACTTGTATGAGACAAAACTTCCTGTCTATTAATAAGGTAGTTAACATCATAGATTTTTTGTCAGTAAAAGATTGATTGTTTAAAAATAAATAATATTTAAAAAAAAATAAGAAAATATTTGTATCATGGCTAATGTGTGCATGTTTTCCAACAATCAGAGTAATATATAGTGGATAAATCTGTGCTGCAATATATATATCAGAAAACATGGCAGAAATAAAAATGTGTGCATATTGTTGATATAGTAAAATTAACTCAATGTTTTAAATGTATAAAATTCTGTTCATTTACATTGTACATGTTACATTTTTATTGTTTTTTGGTCACATTTTGGTATTTATATACAAAAGATGATTTTATTTTCATATGCATTTTGGAAGGTATAAAACTTGAAATAAAGGATTATATAAAAAACAACTTGTTGTTACTTTTATACAGAAGCATATGGAAGGAAGGAGAATTTAGTTGATTTATAGGAGATGAAAGATTCTGTGATGGTCTTCAAAGTACAACACAATTTTAGGCCAGAAAATGATGAAACATTTTTATTTCATTTTCATAAAGTCTAAACAAACACCAGCATTGGTGGACATTAAAGTTCTCCCTTATTTCAATAAGGAATTGGAACTTAACCCCCCCCAAAAAAAAAAAAAATAAAATAAAAAAAAAAAAAATTGTTAATGGTTTCAGTATAAGCTGGAGCATATATATATATTGTATACAGTTCCCAGGTATAAGCTGATATATAAAAGACCAAAGATTCTGTGATGGTCTTCAAAGTACAACACAATTTTAGGCATTTTATTTTTATAAAGTCTAAACAAACACCAGCATTGGTGGACATTAAAGTTCTCCCTTATTTCAATAAGGAATTGGAACCTACCCCCCCAAAAAAACCCCACAAAAACCCACTTTGTTAATGGTTTCAGTATAAGCTTGAGCATATATATATTGTAAACAGTTCCCAGGTATAAGCTGATATGAAAGACCAAGAAATAGCAGCTACCAGTAAATACAAAGTTTGATTAAAAAAAATATTTTACTGATGAATGGATTCACTTTTTCTTCTGTACTTGTTCAACAGCGGAAATATATCAATTCTTTTAAGTGAAAAGAGATGTGGTATGAGTACCAATGATATAACTTTCAATGCAAGTTGCAAAGTGTAAAAAGTAAACAATTATAGGTCAAAGTACGATCTTTAACAAGGAGCCTTGGCTCACACTGAATGGGTAGGGGTGTCAATAGATGGTTCTTTTTCCCACCCTTTTCATATATTTTAGATTTTGAAAGTGCATACCTTTATGTAAAAATGTAACCTGTCCTATATTGTTTGGGTTTTGTGGTGTGAAATTTAAGAATGGACTAATAAAGTCTCAAAAGAGAAAATTGGTTCAGAAAAACACAACTAGAAACATGGAGAAAGATGTTACAAAAACTAATTATTTGTATCTGAATGACAATCTTTTTATTTCCAACAAATAGTTGGTTTTTGGTTATTCTTCAGCAACTGAAATATTCCAGTATATATAAACATTGCAGCTTTGACATCTCATTGACTGTTCAAAATTTGGTATCTGTTAATAAGGAAACGACCATTTGATTTTACAGGGGAAAAGGGGACGGATGATATGGAAATAAATTGTGTACAAAAGCCACATGGACTTTTCTGTTTGAAGTCATCATGCTCTGTATTTTATTTTAAATGGCAAGGAAAAGTAATTATACATTTATAAAAGATTTAGTTACCGGTTCCTTCTATCTATAAAACAGTGTAGTATAAAACCGGCATTTATAGAGCCAAAATTGTACGAAATTAACCTGATCGAAGACTAGACTAATAAAGCATGACTATATCTATAATAGTTTTTGCAGATAGTATTTAATTATTATGTAAAAATCACCAATAAATGGCAATTTTATCTCCTTTGAGTAGTCCACTGAAATTGCTGGCAAAATTTCTACCTGAGTGTAATAGTTTTCCAAGATAAAATGCAATTTAAACTAAATAAGGTAATGTCGCCAACAGTTTCGATGAATGTATATGGATAGTATATCTCAATATTTTAACATTTCAGTCAGATTTCTCTATATATTACAGTTTAAAGATGATGGACAATGCACTTTACCCATGTAACGTGTAACCAGGCGTTTATATCTTAAACGAACGTTCCAGTAAATACTTGGATCCAAGTTGTCCACAAACAATACGTCAATTCCAATAACTATAACTATCTATGCTATACACAATGAACCAAAATATATACACTAGCTCCTTGCCGATACAAAGTAACAATGAACAATAAAACAATTACATATATACAAATATAATTATAACACAGCCTGTCCTCCTAATAGAACAATCTGTCCTATACGACAGTGCGGGCTGGTACAGTATGTTACTACCAGACAGTGCGGTATGGTACAACTTGTCCTCCGAGTAGGACAGTCTGTCACTACCACACAGTGTGGGCTGATACAACTTGTCCTCAGAGTAGGACAGTCTGTCACTACCACACAGTGTGGGCTGATACAACTTGTCCTCCGAGTAGGACAGTCTGTCACTACCACACAGTGTGGGCTGATACAACTTGTCCTCCGAGTATGACAGTCTGTCACTACCACACAGTGTGGGCTGATACAACGGGACAGTCTGTAACTAACAATCAATGCGGACTGTTGCAGTCTGATGTACAGATCGTATGAAAATTGTAAAACAATGCATGCCCAGTTCAACAAACTTTGGTTTAACTGCGCATTCCATAATTATAAACGAATGTACATTTAATCAATTGTATGATGGACCTGGTTGAATTCCTTTACGTGCATCAGTATGTACAGTTTTACAATTGTTTGATGATCTAAGCTTCATTGTTTTACATGCATATGTATGAACTGCTCGTTTGTACAATTTCCTGGGGAATTGTGCATAATGCACAGATCATATGAAAATTGTACAACTTGGCATGCTCAGTTCTACAAAATCATGTGACAAAACATACCTCAAGAAAGTGGTCGTCGTGAAAGAAGGAGACCAGCCTGGATGGCTGATTACGTAGTGGAGTGAATTTTAGTTTGTGTGTAAAAATATTGTTGAATTTATTTTACCTACCTAAGTCTACCTAAGTGTTTCCAAACGCAGGAGATCAGCTTGCTCCTCTATATTTGGTTCTATTTCACTGTCACTATCACTGTTGATTACTGTGCTACCTCCGATCATGAAGTTGTAATCTACTGTGTAGTCATAAATCATAGGATGTTCTTTCCAATATTTATCTAGTCTTCGTTCGAATGTTTTAACGTTTTTGGCAGTTACAATTGTCTCAGGAAAACTGTTCTAGACTTCCACTACTCTGTTGGTAAAATAATACTTTCTAACATCCAGCCTGCTCCTGTTCTTGACTAACTTCAATGAATGCCCTCTTGTTGTTGAACCACTACTTAATGTGAAAATACCACTTGATGCCCTTTCATCATAGATGTGATTGAGAATCTTGTACGTCTCGATCATGTCGCCTCGTAGTCTACGATATCTAAGTGTTGGTAATTTCAAGAGTTTTAATCTGTCTTCGTATGATAGATCTTTCAAGTTTGGAAGCATTTTTGTAGCCCGTCTTTGTACGTTTTCGACTGATTCAATATCCTTTTTCTTATACGGACTCCAAACACTGCTGGCATACTGTAGATGGGGTCTAGATAGTACTTTGAATAGTAAACAGAAACTCTTGTAGTCTTAATACTTAAATGACCTTCGGATTAGTCCTACTAGTTGGTTGGCTTTGTTAACCTGTGTTTGTATATGCTTGTCAAATTTAAGCTTAGAGTCTATGTTTACACCTACATCTTTCTCACATTCCACAGTTTCCAGAGTTGTTTCTGCACCATCATATGTTGGCATCTTGTATCTCCCATCTTGGTTCTTCGTTTGTTTCGTGGATATTGGCAGTACTTTGCATTTATCTGGGTGGAACCGTAACAGCCATTTCTCACTCCATCTGAACAACTTGTCTATGTCTTGTTGAACTATGTCTATATCATTTGGGGTTTGTATATCTCTATATAATTTTGTATCGTCTGCGAACATAAATACCTCAGAGTCCACACATAAGGGTAAATCGTTTATAAAAAGAACAAACAGTATTGGTCCGAGAACTGACCCTTGTGGTATGCCACTAGTTACATTATGCCACTGTGAATAATTTCCATTAACTTGTACTCTTTGCTTTCTACCATGTAAGAAGCTCTGGACCCAGCTTACCCTTCCGGAGCACCTGAGATCACCCCTAGTTTTTGGTGGGGTTCGTGTTGTTTATTCTTTAGTTTGCTATGTTGTGTCGTGTGTATTATTGTTTTTCTGTTTGTCTTTTTCATTTTTAGCCATGGCGTTGTCAGTTTGTTTTAGATTTATGAGTTTGACTGTCGCTTTGGTATCTTTCGTCCCTCTTCTTTTACATGTTTGGTTACTAATTCCATACGAATTTAACTTGTTAATTAAACGCTTATGTGGAACCTTATCGAAGGCCTTCATAAAATCAGTGTAGATAGCATCAATAGATCCTCCATTATCTAGAATTTCAGTCCAATGGTCTAGAACTTTTAACAGTTGTAAACCTGTTGATCGTCCCCCGATAAATCCAAATTGTCTATCACTAAATAGGCCGTATTTATTCATATGGTCAACAATTCTCTTTCTTATTAATTTTTCCATGATCTTACATATAATACTTTCCAACTTTCTGGTACAATACCGGATGAAAAAGAACTATTAAAAATGATACAAAGTGGAATGTCAATTATATCTGCAAGTTCATATAAAACTTTAGGATGTACCTGGTCAGGCCCTGGTGACTTTGACGTATTCATCTTCTTTAGTGAATACACTTGTGAAAAATTCGGCAAGTATTTCAGCCTTATCAGTGTCATTGCTTGCAATAAACGTTTTGCCATCTCTTTTATCGTGAAGTTCAGAAATACCACTTTTCGACTTTCTCTTTGAGTTAATATATGACCAAAAATTATAACAATTTGTCTTTGCTGATTCAGCATTGTCTTTTTTCACGGTTTTTACGTTCTCTAATTACAGTTGATTTTGCCTTGTTCCTAGCTTTAGTATACTCCCTATAACTATCATTGTCTCTCTTATTTGAATACTTTTCCCATGCTCTATGTTCTTTCCTTATTACTCTCCTAGCTTCTACACTTAAAGGTTCTTTATTAAATTTCTTTTTCCATACTTTCTTTTTAGGAATGTGGTTGTTCATTGCTATTTGTAATCTATCCATAAAAGCACTAACCTTTTCTTCAGTGTTTTTGTCTGTTAATAATTCATCCAAATTAACATTTAAATCTTGACGTAACATTTCAAAGTCTGCCTTAAAATAATTAAACTTTTCCGACTTAGATACTTCTTGTTTAATATAACATTTATACTAAAAACGTTGTGATCACTATGCCCTACTGGCTCTTGATATTCTATATTGTTAATAGAATCTTTATCATTTACCAATACTAAATCTAATAGTGATGGTTCCTGGTTTATGCGATATCTCGTAGGTTGATCTACCATTTGCTGGAGGAAGCAGTCTCTTATACATTCTAAAATGTTTTCACTTATACTGTCTTTGGCGGACCAAGTTTCCCAGTTTATAGACGGAAAATTAAAATCTCCAGTTAGAAGTATATGTGTATATTTTTCTTCTAAGTTACTTATTTTCAATAATAGTTCATTTAATAATCTATGATTCTCTTCTGTTGATGACGGACTTTTGTATATACATCCTACTTAAAGTTTATCATTATTCATTAGATTAATCTTAGCACATGTGAATTCCTTAAAGTCGTGATTAAAAGTTATCTCCACTGCTTGCAGCTCTTGCTTGATGTACATTATTATACCTCGACCATTATTTAGTGGAAAATTTTCTGGGAAAATGTCATAACCCTCTAATGCTAGTTCTGATTTATTCACTTTATATCTACTGTTCTTCGGAAGAACTTCTGTAACCATAATTATATCTGGGTTTACTTCATTGTTCATAAATCGTAATTTAAATTCATCGATCTTGTTAATAAAGCTATCGACATTTGTATAAATACACTTCAGTTTTGTAAAAGTATTATAGTCTTTTTGTCCATTAAAATGCTTATCACCACAATTCTTCAACACATTTACATTATTTACATTGGTCAATTCTTTTAATTTTCTTTTGGCACTCTTATTATTTTCCTTGCCCAAGGGGGCCCTCTTACTATGTATAAGTGTTTCCCCGACTTATCATTTTCATTTTTCTCTTTAGCTTCTGTCAATTTAGCTTTGTTTTGTTCTCTTTCAGTCTTAGTCATATCGTGTGTAACACTAATGTTGCCAAATTTACTTTCTTTGTCAACTGCTTTCAGCTTTGTTAAATTTTTCATAAGTTTCTTTTTAATTTTCTAATGTTACCTTCATTGGCCTAGGCTTCTCTGCATTTTCTTCTCTCTTTCCTATTCTGACAACATTCTTAATACCTTCAGCATCAGTTTCTAAGTAATTGACTAGCTGGGAAACAACTAAAGTATCAGCCCTTTTACGTATGTCTGGGAGTTTGTCTGTGTTTTCAATAATGCCATGTATTATAATGTTTTTTTCTCTATTTGTGCTATCTCTTATTTCAGATACCCTTTTTTCAACTGATTTTTCTATGTCACTAGCAACATCAACTGTTTTACATGTACCTGTACCTATAACTGTTTCCAAAATCTCTTTAACTTGTTCAGGGTTAACCTTTGTTTTCATTTCCGACTCAAGGGACGTAATACGGTCCTCCATTTTTTTCATAAATTCTGAGCACCTTTCTTCAATTTCTCTATCTGACTTAATGTTTTTCATCACTTAAGAGTCACAAGAGGGGCAGAACCAATGTAATGCTGGGTTTTTAAAGCTCTCATACTCGACCTTGGACAGATTTAAACGTTTCGAACAATAATATTCGGCACAGTACTCGCATTGTACAATTCTATCATTTTCATCAGGGAATTCTTTATTACAAATTTTACAGTTCCATGCTTCAGTTTCTGTGTTATTTACACTGGATGTTGAATTTGTATGTGATCGTGTGGCTATAGTGTTATTCTTCTTACCTGCTTGAGACATACCGGTAATTTTCCAAAATGGCGGATATATAAACAAATGTTCCTTACTGTTCAATCCTTTTCAATCCAATACCATCGTAATTTACCAAAGTTCAATCACTATTTTAAACTAAAGTCTAGTCATATATGTAACTAAAATTCACTATTTTAGATGATCCCCATATTATATAGGATACAATTTAAAGTTATTTTTCGGCTCCTATTAGAAACCCGACTTCATACGTTTCCCGGAAGTAGCTATATCTTGTATTGTAAATAAATCATGCAGGACGCATGTAGAATGAGGCGTGGGTTATGTAATGTTTATTGGTTGTTAAGGTACCAAATGAGAAGAATCTCGTTGTATATATGCATATTTCATGTAGAAGGAAGCGTTGTGTAGATTTAGACGTTTGGCGGGAGAGTCAGTGGTTGGGTTCATTGGTATGTGGGTGTTTGAGAGGTACTCTTGTTTTCGGTATCGGTATCGGGAACATTTAGAGAACACCCCATCCAGTAAATAGTGAATTCGCCCTAGATGATATAAGTGGGTGAGGAATACAAATCGGGTTCTGTCGATGTTCTTACAGAAGAAGACTGGCTTACAATAGAGAGTACGCTACATAGCTGTAAGATTGATAAGAGGACAACTTGTACTGGGGACAACTTGTACTAGGTACAAGTTGGTCAAACATTGAAAGTCGGTAGAGCAGATTGTCCCACTCGGAAATCATGCACAATTCCCCATGAAATTGTACAAATGTGCAGTTCATATGTACATGTATATATGCATGTAAAACAATAAAGCCTAAATCATCAAACAATTGTAAAACTGTTCATTCGTTTATAAATATGGAATGCGCAGTTTTACCAAAGTTTGTTGAACTGTGCACTTGAATCAAAGCCATGCATATATAATCATGCAAGAAGTTGTAAAACTGTGCACATGAACAAAAGCCATGCATAATCATGCAAGAAGTTGTAAAACTGTGCACATAAACAAAAGCCATGCATAATCATGCAAGAAGTGGTAAAACTGTGTACTTGAATTAAAGAGTCATTAAAGCCATGCATAATCATGCAAGAAGTTGTAAAATTATGCAATTGAATATCAATAATTTCACTAAAATTAATCATGTAATACGATGTATGCAGCATTTTGCTAATAGTGCTCAGAACTTATAAAACTTGATGACCTGTGCATGCCCGATTAGTCCGATATTTGTCTTTTTGGGCATGCTCAGTTCTACAATTATCTGAACCCATTCATACCTGCTTTCTTCTTCTATTTCTATTCTGTCAACCTGATCTATAACCTTATCAAATATATCAATTTCACGTGGTTCTTGGGGATTATCAATGCCTTCATACATTTCCCCTCTTAACACCTACTTGTGCTTGAGTTTTATCCTATCCACATGAATGATCTGCGGGGTCCCTCGGATACCACAGTCAACCTTATATGTAAGGTCACCACTTTTCTCCAAAATTGTGAAAGGTCCTCTCCAAAAAAACAGTCAAGTTTTGGAGATTTTCCCGTTTTGCTTACAGGGAAGTAAACATATACTTGATCTCCAGATCTAAAACATTCATATGATAATTTGAGATCATGATACCTCTTTTGTCTCCTCATTTCTCCTGGAATTCTTTACCTAACAAAAGAATGTGCTTATCTAACCTTTCTTTTAGTTTCCAAGCCCATTTATGTTGTGGTATACCTTTAATAGATGGTGACATTTCATACAAGACATCCAACGGGGTTGTACTCTCCCTACCAAACATAAGACGGTTTGGAGTCTGTCCAGTTGTGTCATGTTCAGAAGCCCTATATGCCATCATAACAAAGGGGATATACTTTTTGATGTTCTTGCACTAAGCATTATCACTAATGTCTTGTTGAATCTTTCTACCATACCATCCGATTGAGGATGATATGGTGTAGTCCTGGTTTTCTTGATATCAAGTACTTTACAGACCACTTGAAACAACCTACTTTCATATTGTCGTCCCTGGTCAGAGTGAATCCAGGACGGGACACCAAATCGAGCTATTACCTCCTCTACAATTATTTTGACAACAGTACTTGCTTCCATATTGGGCATAGGGAACGATTCTGTCCATTTAGTATAGTAGTCTGATACAACTAAGATATACCGATTGCCATTTTCAGTTTCCGAAAGTTCCCCAAGAATATCATTAGCTAACCTTTCCATAGGACTACTTGTCTCTACTATGGCCATTGGAGCACGTTTCTTTTTCGTTGGGGTTTTCATCATAGCACACTTATCGCAACCAGCGACATATGCTCTAACGTCAGCTTGCAAACCTGGCCAATAGTAAGACTGACGTATTTTCTCTGAAGTCTTACGCACACCTAAGTGACCTGCATACTTTGCATCATGACAGAAGTGTAAAACTTGTTTTCGTTCAGACAGTGGAATTATAGCTTGCAATTTCACAATTTTCCGTTCATTGTCATAAAATTGTCTGTATACCAAATTATCTTGAAGTTCTAAAGTATTAAACTGACTCCATAATGACCTTATAAAGAAACCTTTACCAGATACCTCATTGAATTTGTAAAGTGGCCTTTGACCATCCACCAGCCACTGCTTAACTAATTTAAGGTCTGGGTCGTTTGATTGTTTATCTGTCAACGTCCAATCTGTATCATTGTCAGGCATCTGACTAGTTACTATTTTAACCTGACTTTCTTCGGTCTTGTGACAATCACTGCTCAATCGTTTTTGACTGCCAGTCTAACGTATGCCCACATTGTTTACTGAATACGACTAAGTGCGTCAGCATTCCTGTGTTGGGTACCTGGTCGGTGTTGAATGTGAATATTATAAGTACTCAATGTCTCAATCCATCTAGCCACTTGGCCTTCTGGGTTTTTGAAATTCAACAACCACCGAAGTGAGCTATGATCCGTTCTGATCGTAAATTTGCTCCCATATAAATATGGTTTAACATACTTCACAAAGTATACCACAGCTAGCAACTCTATTTAAAAACCGACGAACATGTAAATATTGCTCAAACCACGAAAATAGATACCCACGAATTAAAGTACTTTCACAGTTTGTTGTCATTAACAACCTTCGATGAATAAAAAGGTGTGCGTCGAGGAGGTTATTTGAAAGGCCTAGCATTACCAGTTTCTATTTCATGTTTGACTAAACTAGTCTTACCTAGGTCTGAATCTGTTTCAGCAAACAGACTTTCATATTCCTGCACTAAACTTTTGACCTTCTGTTTTTCTGACCTTGATAATTTGTCAGATGTTCTGTTCAAAAGATCATGCAAATCTGACCTCAACCCCTTTTTATTTTGTCTGTCATTCTGAGAGGGCAAATATTTTGCTACGTGGCTGATTTCACACATCTGTGCAATAGTTGTGCCCGGAAATATAGTCTTAGCCTCGTTCTCTACATTCATGAGTCTGACTGGTATACTGTCATTTGATTTGACTAAGGAACATGCCGTCAAAATGTAATCTTTCCCTTTATTTTCACTAGCTTCTACTAAAAAATCATTTGTTGGCAATGTTTGACCTTCTGACAAGCAAACTTTCCCAGAAACTACTATCTGATCGAGCTGGTATCGTAACAGATTCTGTAGAAACCACCCTGAAACATCCTAATGTACCTTGAAAAATCAAGGGACAACTAAGGTTATCGATGTGAAATATGTTTTCAGACACATCAACCAGACACTTGTTTTTCTTCATGAAGTCTAAACCAAGAATGCCATCAACTTGTAGCTCGGTTACTACGGCCTCTGAAGTAAACCTTTCTGTACCAAAATCTAGTTTAAAATTGCCTTTACCTCAAAGGTTTAAATAGTTTCCACATGCGGACTTAATTTGTGACTTAGTAGCATTCAGATGTGGCCTATACAAGTCAGGAATAAGATCGTACACTTTGGTAGAAACAAGAGTTAACGTAGCTCCAGTATTCACTACAAACTTGACTAGTATATCTTGAATAAGTAACTCGACATACATTTCTGCATCCTCTGATGCTGAAATGACAGCGCCTTTATCTTTATTTGCCACCCTTTTCCCAGAATTCAGTCCGTATCAGGTCTTTTCGTATATCATCCTCGAGTATTTTGTTTTTTAATACTATTGGGACAATTTCTTGCAAAGTGTCCTGTTTCACCACAACTAAAACAAGGACCACCCCTTTTTCTGTTGCTTTGAGTATTATAGGTCTCCCCACGTGGTTGAAATTTCTTTTGAGAATTTAAATCCTTGAGCGTCATCATGTCTTTCGTTAAAGATTGTAAATTATTCTCCATTGTCTGCATCCATGTCGCCATATTCTCTATTGATACAACAGTATCCGGACTATTAGATGCTTCTGTCCGTTCGTCACTCGTAGTGTGTCGTAAGTGACCCATGCTTTTCATTGGTCTACTCTCAGCTTTGTTGTAGGCTTCGAGCTCAACTGCCAATCGTATAGTAGCATTGAGACCTTTAGGGCGAGACTGTTTAATTCTAAGTCTCATTTCAGTGTCTACTAATGCGTCCAAAAATTGTTCTTTGGCAAGTGTGTCTCTTAATTCTATGATGGGGCAGTAGGGTATGCCAGATTATACAGTCGTCTAACTGACTGACCTAACTCCGGTAGAGTTTCACTTGCTTTCTGGCGTCGTTCTTTAAATTGAACGCGATAACGTTCCGTTTGACTGGATGGAGCAAAGCGTTCCTCCAGTGCAAATACTAGGTCTGTAAATATTTGCCTCTTTTCCTTTGGTAAATCACCAAGGACCGCTTGGGCCTGTCCAATCAGTGACTAAACCATGTTCTTTGTTTTCAACAACTTTTGGACGTACACCCTGACCTCTAGGTGTAGAAGATATAAAACCTTGTCCCATGTTGTATTGTGCTTTCGCTGAGAGACTGATCGTCAATATTAGACATATTAATTGCAGTACAGTGTAATCAAAATGAAACAGTTTTTATTAAAAATACACTCGTGTTACAACTCAGCCGTGACTAACAACTATGCCTCACGGTTCATTCACTGTAATCTTTACGTAAACACTAATGTCAACTGACAATAAATTAAATGACAATCAATCAATAAATCAAATAGTATATATACAACTTGAATCCCAACCGCTAGCCACCAAATATGTAACGTGTAACCAGGCTTTTATATCTTAAACGAACGTTCCAGTAAATACGTGGATCCAAGTTTTCCACAAACAATACGTCAATTCCAATAACTATAACTATCTATGCTATACACAATGAACCAAAATATATACACTAGCTCCTTGCCGATACAAAGTAACAATGAACAATAAAACAATTATATATACATGTACATGTATATACGAATATAATTATAACACAGCCTGTCCTCCTAATAGAACAATCTGTCCTATATGACAGGGCGGGCTGGTACAGTATGTTACTACCAGACAGTGCGGCCTGGTACAACTTGTCCTCCGAGTAGGACAGTCTGTCACTACCAGACAATGTGGGCAGATACAACTTGTCCTCCGAGCGGGACAGTCTGTAACTAACAAACAATGCGGACTGTTGCAGTCTGTCCTCCGAGTGGGACAATCTGCTCTACCGACTTTCCATGTTTGACCAACTTGTACCTAATACAAGTTGTCCCCAGTACAAGTTGTCCTCCTATCAATCTTACAGCTATGTAGCGTACTCTATATTGTAAGCCAGTCTTCTTCTGTAAGAACGTCGACAGAACGCTATTTGAATTCCTCACCCACTCATATACTTTAGGGCGAATTCACTATTTACTGGATAGGGGTGTTCTCTAAATGTTCCCGATACCGAACACAAGAGTACCTCTCAAACACCCATATACCAATGGACCCAACCACTGACTCTCCCGCCAAACGTCTAAATCTACACAACGCTTCCTTCTACATGAAATATGCATATATACAACGAGATTCTTCTTGTCTGTTACCTTAACAACCAATAAACATTACACCCATATGTTTCAATTTTAGCCATGCTGGCTAAATGGGTTGGAAGGCGTGATCAACGGAGACATTTTTAAACTAGCCCGAGATTACTCTGACGTTCAACGGCTGTTTTGCCAGACAAGCTGGGTCCCCGGCACGGCCCTAACTTGTCTGGCAAAACAGCCGTTGGACGTCAGAGTCATCTCGGACTATTTAAACCTAGATCCCACATGGTGTTTGTGGCCAAGTTTGTTACTAAGTAGCCCTGAACAGTTTTAGAGGAGAATGTTTTTGTAAAGGTTAACGGACAACGGACAAGTGATAGTAGTTCGTGTCAGATGAGCTTGAAATGGGTCGTGTCCCACTTGTTGTTGCCGACAGTGTGGTTTAAGATAAAAATTTTATATTTAGTAACTTTCAGAAATTTGTGTACATAACCATGTTATAAAGAACTGTCCATTAGATTGACTAAAATTCTGTCCGAAGTGAAAGAGGGTCTTCATAAATACTGTGAAACTGTTTACTCGTGTAGTGGTATTAACCATATGTGGATTCTTAAAAATTCTAACGAACTTCTGGATAATTCAAGATAAATTTCGGTCTGTTTCTGAAATTACTTCTAACATAACTTTTGATTTTTTAACCCTATGTGCCACCATTCCCCATGTGAAATTATATTGTTTTTGAAAATACTTTGAACGGCAATATTTCTTCCAACGTCACGATTACATTTTCTGACGTCAAGCATGCGAAGCAATGCATGTGGTTTTTAAATTTGATAGATGCTTTTTGTGCTTTTTTGTTAAATGTTTGTTTTGAGAATATTGTGACACAGTGATGACTGCTGTACCCATATTTTGACTATTTAACCTATTATGTCTGTTTTGTTCACGCGTCGATGTAAATATAATTGAATTTGATGCGACTGTCATACAAGTGAGAGGTTTAGCGCAATAAAACCAGGTTCAATCCACCAGTTTCTACGACGTTTGAAAATGCATGTACCAAGTCAGGAATATGACAGTTGCTGTCCATTTGTTTGATGTGCTTTATCATTTGATTTTGCCATTTGATTATGGACTTTCCGTTTTGAATTTTCCTCGGAGTTCAGTTTTTTTGTGATTTTACTTTTTAGTTGTAATGTTTTGACAGCAAGACCAAAATCTTTATATTATCTTAAGCCTACAAATAGTATATAATATGTTCCTGTTTAAACTACATAATGTTATCTTGAACTCGATATACACACAAATCAAAACCTCACAAAAAAGAGGGGCAAAAATGCTGGAGAGCGTCAGTGGTTTCTATGGGAATCGAACCCGTTAAGATTCAACGGAATGAATTTTTGTGCCATTACAAATACAAAGTAACCACTTTTACCTATTGTGTCTGTTTGTTTTGTTCACGCATCGGTGACAATATAATGGAATTTGATGCGACTGTCATCAGACTTGGGGTCAATTACATTGGAATGTAATTAATTAAATTACACATTACATTGCAAAAATGATCAATTACATCAATTACACATTACACTGTTTTTGAAATGTAATTAATTAAATTACAATTACTTTACTAAAGTAATTAATTAAATTACACATTACATTTCATCATAATATTTTTTTAACAATATTATATATACATGTATATATAACGCATATGTAAACTATTCATGTAAGCATAGTAAGGGTTGCATTTGATGATCATTTGTAATTTTAATATTTTTTTTCATTTAGTCTACAACCCCCTGATCTGAACACTTTGACAGCAATTCTAAATAGTCTTTTGACAGGAGCTAATGTGGCAGATATTGCTTTATTAGAACATGGAAGTAAAATACTTTCATGATGAAAAAAAATGTGTTGATAGGAGATGAAATTTGTTCTTCTTAACCTGCCAATACATGAAGGGGTATTTTGACATCTCAGAAATGAAGTCATTTAAATTAAACATAATATAAATTAAGAAATTATAAATAAATCAAATTTTTCTTTTTTTTACTATGAAAATATTTAAAAGTATGCTCGTTACAATATTGAAAATATTTTCATAGTACAAACAATGTAAATAATGTCTAAATATTAGCAATATTTTGCTAATTAGTTAAAATACATGTAATAGTGGCATTGTCCCTGGGTATTTTAATCTGATTAATTGCTGTTTGTTTTTACAGCGGTTTATTTTTATTTTCATAATCCTTATGTGTCTATTAATTTGACAAAATGATTGTGTGTAGTGATTTTAAATTCTAAATGAACTGTCTAAGAAAGATTTTTCACACATTTTGTTTTGTTTTTGTTTATATTAACAAGGTCATTAGTTACTTATCAATCTATTTAGTTAAAGATCTTTCTTAAAAACTGAACAACACTATTATAAGATTCTCACATTTTTTTTAGATAATAAGGCTATATATTCAGAAAAAAAATCTGTAGGTTAAATAAAAACTTCAGAATAAATTACAGACTTCATATATTTAAAAAGTATGTGATATCAAGATTTGAAAAATAAATATAATTTTACAATTTACATTATTGAAAATAAATCTGTATCATTAACACCATAAAAGTACATGTAATTGAAATGTAATTCAAAAGTAATTGAGCATTACATTCTTTTTTCATTGTAATTAATTAAATTACCATTACATGTAATTGAAAAAATGCTCAATTACACATTACATTCAATTACATGGAAAATTGTAATGCATTACACTTTATTACCATTACATTTTCAATTACCCCATCCCTGACTGTCATACAAGTGAGAGGTTTAGCTAGCTATAAAACCAGGTTCAATCCACCATTTTCTACATTTGAAAATGCCTGTACCAAGTCAGGAATATGACAGTTCTTGTCCATTCATTTTTGATGCGTTCTGTTATTTGATTTTGCCATGTGATTATGGACTTTCCGAATTGATTTTCCTCTGAGTTCAGTATTTTTGTGATTTTACTTTTGACTAAGCCAACACGTTTATCAAATGATTATATTACAGTATATATACCTGAGTGAGGTCAATGATTATATTACAGTATATATACCTGAGTGAGGTCAATGATTATATTACAGTATATATACCTGAGTGAGGTCACATCTAATTTATCGTTTAGGTCAACTTTCGTTCACAGACCGGGTTATGTTAACTAATAAGTTGTGTTTTTGCCTTGATGGTAGTTTTTGTAGTTGTGAAGGTGTTCATGTCTTAAAAGATCAACAAAACCTACACACTCAATATCATCGTATGTATATTAGCTAAAACAGACATTGTAATAAAATTAACGGTATCAATTTTCTGTCACCAGATGCGCATTTCGACAATACATGTCTCTTCAGTGATGCTCGTGGCCAAAATATTTGAAATCCAAAGCTTATATAAAAGATGAAGAACTATAATCCAAAAGGTCCAAAAAGTATAGCCAAATCCGTGAAAGGAATCAGAGCTTTGCATGAGGGAGATACATTCCTTAATTTATAATAATTTCTATCATTTTGTAACAGCAAATTTTAATAACACCAAAAAATCCGTATTTTCATGCCAGTACCGAAGTACTGGCTACTGGGCTGGTGATACCATCGGGGACTAATAGTCCACCAGCAGAGGCATCGACCCAGTGTAAAATATGATTACGATTATCTTAAACTGAAAGAAAATCATAAAGAAAATCAAAAGCTTTTAAAGGGGAATTAGTTACGAAATAATAAAAAAAAAATGAAATAAGATTGTTTTTTGTTCACTTATTAAAGAAAGTGAAAAAGTGAAACGTTTATTACGTTTTAGAAGACAGTTTGGTTCTCATTCTCTCTTTTTGTATTGTATTGTATATTTGATATGTTTTTCTGGATTTTTTTTCTACTTAGTTATATAATGTTCAACTACGTTAAGTGTATCACATATGAAATTAATAAGACTGTAAAGCCAAAACTAGATAATGGCTAATTATTGTATCAATTTAACTTCTCTTAATGTAAATGGCTTTGGAAACGATTTTAAACGCAAATCCATGTTTCTTTGGTTGAAAAAATTTCAAAGCGACATCATTTTTTTGCAAGAAACACACAGTATTGAATCATATGAAACTATATGGAAAAGGGAATGGGGTGGAGATATTTATTTTTCGCACGGGGAAACGAACTCTAAAGGTGTTGCTATTTTGTTTAACAGCTCAACAGATTATATATTAAAGGAAAAAATTGCAGATGAAAACGGAAGGTATCTGATTCTAACTGTTGAAATTGATAACAGAGATTTTGTTTTTGTAAATTATTATGCGCCGACCAAAAATTTTGAAAATGATCAAATTGAATATATTGAAAAATTAAAGATTTTATTAAATGAAAAGTTAGATCAAAATCTTGTTTTGGGTGGAGATTTTAATACGATACTGAATCCATCTTTAGACAAAATGGGTGGTTCAAAATATAACACACCGGTCAAATATACGAGTAAATTAGAAGAGTTTATAGAAGAATTTGAGTTATGTGATATTTGGAGGACAAAAAATGTTGATTCTAGATTATATACTTGGCGTCAAAGAACCCCGCTTATACAATGTCGATTAGATTTTTGGATGATATCGAATTTTTTGTCAAGCAGTGTTACCAAAACATCCATTGTCCCGTCTATAAAATCTGATCATAGTCTTATCAAATTGACACTGTCAGGCGAAAACTTTAGTGAGAGAGGTCCCGGTTTCTGGAAATTCAACTCGGGTTTATTGACAGACAAGGATTATGTAGATATAGTCAAAAACACTTTATCAGATTGTGATAAAAAATATCACAACTTAGAAAATAAAAATTTGAAATGGGATACCATGAAAAGTGAAATAAGAGGCGCAACCGTCAAATATTCCAAATATAAAAACATGAAATTGCGGGAAAGAGAGTCCAATTTAAAAAAACGACAAGACGATATTCATAAAAATCTCTCTCGTACATATTTAGATAAAGATATAAATACACTTTTGATTGAATTAGATATTGTTAAAGACGATTTAGAGCAAATAGTAAACAATCAAACAAGGGGGGCTATTATACGATCACACGCCGAGCACTGCGAAGGCAATGAAAGAAATTCAAAATATTTCTTATCATTAGAAAAACGCAATTATAAAAATAAATGTATTAACAAATTAGTTGTAAACGACATTGAAATTTTGTCACAAGAAAAAATTCTATACGAAGAGAGAAATTTCTACGAAAAGCTGTACTCATCAAAAGAAGACCCTGATAAATATTCAGGTGATTCTAACTTTTTCGATTTAAATTTTATTCCTAAGCTTACAGGTCTGGAAAAGGATATATGCGATGCAGATATTTCAGAATCTGAGTGCGTTAAAGTTTTAAAAACATTTAAAAATAATAAAAGCCCTGGTACAGACGGGCTTACTGCTGAGTTTTACAAATTTTTCTGCATTGATATAAAAAAATATGTTTTAGAAAGCTATGAATATTCCTTCGAGACCGGAACCCTCTCAATAGACCAAAGACGGGGTATACTGACTCTTATTCCAAAGAAAGATAAAGATAGAACACTCTTGTCGAACTGGCGTCCTCTTTCTCTCTTGAATTTTGATTACAAATTATTAGCCAAAGTTATTGCGGAAAGAATGAAATTATTTCTTCATAAACTTATAGATCCGGACCAGACGGGATATGTGGCTGGTAGATACATTGGTGAAAATCTACGACTCATTGCTGATATTATATTGTTTACTGCTTTAAAGAATTATCCAGGGCTTATATTACTAGTCGATTTCGAAAAGGCGTTTGATACGCTAGAATGGAAATTTATTCAAAAAGCATTGGTTTGTTTTAATTTTGGTAGCAAGTTCCGGAAATGGGTGTCAACTTTATACTCAAATATATCTAGTCTTGTAGTAAATAATGGATTTAGTTCTAGTCCATTCAAAATTGAGAGAGGTGTTCGACAAGGGTGTCCTTTGTCTCCTTTTTTATTTATTTTGGCCGTTGAACTGCTGGCAATAAGTATTCGTAAAAACAATCAGATATCTGGTATTAAAATTGGGGATACTGAAATAAAAATTTCACAGTTGGCGGATGATACCACTTGTTTTTTGAAAGATGTATTTTCTGCGCAAATTTTATTAGATTCGTTTAATGATTTTGAGAAGTGTTCAGGGTTAAAAGTCAATTTTTCTAAAACCGAAGCAACATGGATTGGAAGAAATAAATTTAACAAAGAAGGTTCCCTTCCTATTAAATGGACAGATGGTTTTAAAACTTTAGGTTTAAAATTTAACGCTTTTGAAGAAATGGTTTGTTCTAATTTAGATACATGCATAGACAAAATGGAATTAATAATTAAAATGTGGAGGATCAGAAATCTTTCCTTGATCGGTAAAATAGTAATACTTAAATCACTTGCAATATCGAAGCTTATTTATGTCATTTCATCTACACATGTACCAAGAGCTTATGTAATTAAAATACAACGTGACATTAATAGTTTTTTATGGAATGGTGGAACTCCGAAAGTTAAATCGGAAGTCATTCAAAAGTCTCCTAGCGAGGGGGGACTAAAAGCACCAAATTTTGAAGTACAACTGTTATCATTTCGTATTATGTGGGTAAAAAGATTTTTGTCAGAACATGACTCCAAATGGAAACATGTTTCTAAAGCATTTTTCTCCCTTTTTGATTTAGAGGATTTATTTATGAGCAGATGTGAATTTGAGTTTTTAAATTTAAAAGCACCTCTTTTTTATATAGAAGTGTTATCTGCCTGGAAACGTGTCAAGGGTATATTCATCCCGTTAAATACATTTCATGTTAGAAAAGAATTTATTTGGTTCAATCCGTTTATCAAAGTTGACAGAACGAGTATTTTTTACAGATCTTGGTACATGAAAGGCATACGGTTCATCAATGATATTGTAGATGATAAAGGCGAATTTTTGTCTCATGATGCTATTAATAAAAAATATAACCTGAATGTTACTTTTGTAGACATTCTATCTATTAAACTTGCTATACCACGTGACTGGAAAGATTTGTTATTACAACAACACATGTCGCCTAACAGCAACTCATTTGGTTTCGTTTTTGAGCATGAGAATAAAAAAATGCCTATCAGTTAATTATTCGCTAAAGATGTATATTCACTTTTTATCGATCGGGGAAGTGTTTCTCCTATTTCACAAAAAAGGTGGGAAGAAAGTTTTAATATAGAAATTAGTGACGAAAAGTGGAAAAATATTTATTCACTAGCTTTTAACTGTACTATAGAAAGCAAACTACAAGCTTTCCAATATAAATTGTTACACAGAATAGTCTCACATAATTATCTTCTTGAAAAATATAAACTTTCATTAACCAATGAATGTGCCAGTTGTAAAGGAATAGAAACTATAGAGCATAAATTTTTTGAATGTACAGAAATAAAACGATTTTGGAGAGAATTTTCTAATTGGTGGTATTTAGTATTTGGAGTAAAAATATTTTTAAATAAAGACAGTGTAATTTTCGGTGTATTAAATTCTGATAACATAGTTTTAAATTATTGTATTCTACAGGCAAAGTATTACATCAACTGTGCTAAGAACACACAATTAGACAGACTGTTAATATCAATGCAAGCGTTTCTTAAATTTTTGAAAAGAAGGCTGGAGATATTAGAATATTTATATCTTTCTAAAGACAAATACGAGTCATTTGTCGACAGATGGGGAAGATTTATGGAAGTTATTTAATTAAATTTATTTTTGATATGATCATATATATTTAATGTATTCCAAAGTATCCTTAAGAGGTATCATATACTGAGTATTCACATCATTTACTTGTAATTTTTTACTATGTCTTATTCGTAAAATATCAATAGTATAACAATGCCATAAAAATATCATGTTATTCACTTATGTATTGTAAAAATGTATGTATGCACTGTAGTTTGAACACCAAAAAGATCAATAAAAAATTAAAAAAAAGACAGTTTGGTTCAATTCAGTCAAAATAAGGTAAGAAACAACGTTAACAAGGCTGATGAATAATTCACTTGCAAGTGAATAATTCGACCTCATTCCATACTTATTCATAGGACCTTCATTTTAACCCCTTATCTAAAGATGGGTTATGGATAACTTATGCGTCTTCAGTTATCAAAAGGAAAATAATGTTAATATTGAAAGTGAAACAACGAAGGGTAAACCATTTGATTGGCTGATTCGACCCACAAATACTCATTTTTATTCAGATAAAAAGGATGATTAGTATGGGTGTTTTAACCTATAATATGAAACCAAACAGACATCGAAAAGTTTAATTGCACGAGTTCGCCGTCTATTCATAACTATATGTTTATATCGGGTTAGATGACCGTAGGCAGTCGTCAGAGGTCACCTCAGTGGTTACCTAGATGGCTACTAGAGTGACATACACACGATATGAGTTTGCATTAAAAATTCAGGATTAATGCGCTCCAAAGTATGTTTATTTCAAGATTTCCAAAAAGCCAGGAGTTATTTTGGTAGTACCTGTGTTCCCAAGGTAAGATTTTTTTTATTATACTTAAAGGTAGGTTGAAAATTTGCAGGTAGAAAGGTGATACATGTACAACTCAGGACATACCTTAAACTTTAGGCAAAAGAAATAGAAAGCTGTGAAAATTGCTAAATTTGGATGAACAGATAGGGATTTTTAATTATTGGTCTGACACTTACATTATAAAGAATTTCTAGAGTATTTCTTATTGCAGTTAGTTAGGTTTTATTCTGCTTCGTTATATTAAATTTTCAAATATAAAATTGATATGCTCTATCTTATGGAAATTGGTACATGTAGGAAGTAATCATTTCATTAGTTTACTTTTGTAGGAGTTATGAGTATTTGAAGCATGCTCACAAAGGATCTTTACTTGATATCTTTTATTTTCTTCGACCTGTCCTTGGATAAGACATTTTCGGAGGAAGAATTAATAAAAAAATAATAGACGATTTTTTATAGCTCATTTTTCTAGCCCCAAGCATCATGTCAGGCTATATCATTTCTTTTAAAATACAATTAGATGTCTTCTGACAAACAATTTCTACATTTAAACGAAATGTTTTACTATTAATACTGGGAAGATCCTTAATTAACATTTTTGTGTGGAAAAACTCAATTAAGATATGACCACCACAAAGTAATATGAATAAAACCATACGAATAGTACTTGCATGCAGGTTATCAGATACCATTTCCCATACTAATATCACATTATCCAGACATGTACATTATGTGTTCCTCTCCCTGCATTTTTAAAATCAAAGATGTGGAACCTATTTCATCATAATCATTGCAATGAGTGTGTCCTCCATGACAGTCTTAAAACTAATATTAAATAAAATGGTTAGTATTGGGTTCAGGTTGACTGCCATTGAGGAAAACAGTTTAATATAAAACTCTATGGACAAAAACTCTTTTTGTCGGAAAACACTGTAAAACTGATAAGTGTTCACACTTTTTGGAATTTATAAAATATGTCTATGTCTGAACCGTTCGCCCTTTGCTGTCGTGTAAAAAACGACATTAAATAAAACAAAATCACTCAAGTTAGTCCTTACAGAGTCGGAAACAAATACATTCAAATTTGAAAATCGCCTTCTATTTAACTTCTGAAATGTGCTATCGTTACTTGAGATTTAACTATAAAAATCGCAACTCCTTAATATTATGCCATCTCTGGTATATAGTCAAATCAAACAAAGGACACAAGTATGTAAGGTTAATAGGTCAGATTTATAAAGATTGTTGTGTAACACACCTACTAAGATATCGGAATCATGGTAAACAGGAACTGACCGTCTTTTATTGGGACTGGTGTAAACAAAACAGGTGACAGTGGAATTACCTTTGGTGACAAATCTGTATATAAATAAGTATACTTGTCTTGTACAAGTCATTACAAGATATAAACCGATATGGTACACATTATGAATCCATTTGGTAAAATGGTTATGGCTTTGTTGTTGTTTGTATCGCTCGTAGAAGGAATGGCTGTCAATGGTTTAAATCAACAAGTACAAAGGAACATTGGGGCCAGCGCTGGTGGACAAGCACTGGATTTAGCATTTGTTATGGACTGCACTGGGAGCATGGGATCGTATATAGATACCGCCAGAAAACATATTCAGGCCATTGTTGACGAAATTGTGACTTCTTCTAACACAACCGTTCGCTTAGCATTGATTGAATATCGAGATCATCCTCCACAGGATAATACCTTTGTTACAAAAACATATAATTTCACAGATTCCGTGTTTATGATGAAAATTTGGCTAAATGCTGCGCGCGCCACTGGAGGTGGGGATGGTCCTGAGGCAGTGGCTGAAGCTTTGTTTAAAGCCACGAAACTGTCATGGCATCCCGATGCTACCAAAATAACTGTACTGATTTCTGATGCACCCCCCCATGGACTTGTTCCTTCGCAAGACAGTTCGTTCCCCAACGGATCTCCTACTGGACACGATCCAATGAAGATAGTTCGTGACCTTGCTCAAATGGGCGTGACCTTATATGTCATTGGTTGTGAACCTGCTATACTTCCATATAAAGACTTTTTCATGGCACTTGACTATTTGGCCGGTGGGCAATACGTACCTCTGTCGAGACCAGAACTTCTGGTTGATGTTATAACAGGCGGCGCTAAAGAAGAACTGTCTATTCAGAAATTCGAAAAACTTGTGAATGCTGAGGTCCAGAAAGCTATTGCAGCAGGAGGCACTGTTGATAAACAAAAAATTTCACAAACTATATATAACCAGCTGGTTAATACGGGAGCAACGTCAACTCATTTGTTATTAAACAACGCAACGTTAGAAGGCACAACTGATGCTGCAAAACAAATAGCATCGGCTACATCTATGGCGGAAGTACGACTCCATTTCCATATGGCAACTGCAAAACCTTACACTTATCCAACATATGTTCCGGGACACGCCGCTCTTTATCCAACATATGCCCCAGGACACGCTTATCCTTCAGGGACGTTTGCACCTCGTTCTACACTTGGTCCAATATACACTTATCCGCCAGGATATACGGGGAAGACTTTTCTACCGACTTTTGCACCACATATTACTCCAGGTCCAGGATACACATATTCACCTGGAGCATTAACAGGATCAGGAGGTTCCGGTACAGGCACAGGAGCGTTAACAGGGTCAGGAGGATCTGGTTCCGGTACCGGGGACACATATAGTGCTGTTCATTCGGGAATTAGTATCGACCAAGTCGACAGATTAGTACAGAAAGCTTTTGGTTGATTTCCCATCTAACCGTTGGATTACGGATTATTATATCAATAAATTCATAAATCATAATAAATATCAAGGTAATTAAATTATTTATGCATTTTTGTTTGGCCTAGAATTTACGGAATCTGTACATGTCAGTTTTTACCGTAACTATATGTCTGTTGTCGTAAACTGTTTTTCTCTATAACTGTATTGGTTTATTGAGTGCTGCGTCTCAGTAAATCAAAGTTGGTATTAATTTGGTGATATGGTATGTCAGATGATTTAGTGATTGACAAATAAAATTGAGAAAGGAAATGGGAAATGTGTCAACGCGACAACAACCCGACCATAGAGCAGACAACAGCAGAAGGCCACCAATGGGTCTTCAATGTAGCGAGAAACTCCCGCACCCGCAGACGGTCTTCAGCTGGCCCCTTAAAAATATGTATACTAGTACAGTGATAATGGAGGTCATACTAAACTCCGAATTATACACAAGAAACTAAAATTAAAAAAAATACAAGACTTACAACGGCCAGTGGCTCCTGACTTGGGACAGGCGCAATATCGCGGCAGGGTTAAACATGTTTATGAGATCTCACCCCCCCCTAATACCTTTAGCCAATGTAGAAAAGTTAACGCATAACAATACGCACATTAAAATTCAGTTCAAAAGAAGTCCAGAAGTGGAACAAACGAAAATAAATAAAAGGACAATAATACATAAATAACAACAGACTACTAGCAGTTAAGTGACATGTCAGCTCCAGACCTCAAGTAAACTGATTTAAAGATTATGTCTTCATCATATGAATATTAGGCACACTCCTTCCCGTTAGGGGTTTAGTATAATATTATCATAAAATATATGAGAAGAACATAACCCGTGTCATGCCAACAACTGTTTTTAAAAAAAATAAATGTGTTTAGTTCCGATGCAAAGACCCTTTAAGTGAATCAATATTAAAGTCAAAATATGTAATCTTTAATAACCTGACAACAGTATCGTAATTATGTCCCTTCTTGATAAGTCTGTTTAAAGGTTTTGTAAGCTTGTAAGGAGAAAACTGACATTTTTGTGCTTTGTAAAAAATATTACCATAAAAGATTGGATGTGAAATACCTGAACGTATAAGATGTCTGGATGTTGAGTTATATTTACGAATTATTTCCTTATACCGATGATAAAATTTAGTAAATGCTTTGACAAGTTTGTGATATCGAAAACCCTGGTGTAATTATTTTTCAGTAATATATACATAAATTTCTCTCGCTAAAATCTATTACGTTGTTACATACACGAGCGAATCGTACAAGTTGAGATATATAAACACCATAAGATGGTGACATGGGAACGTCACCATCTAAAAATGTATAATTAACGATAGGAAATGAAAAATCATCTCTTTAATCATTAATTTTTGCATTAAGCTTCCAGTTAATGATATAGATATCAAGATCCAGGAAAGGGCAGCTGGTCTTTGTTAGTATTAGCTTTATTTAAAGTAAGTTCAACGGGATAAATTTCTTTAGTATAATACTGAAGTCGTCATTATTGAGAGCCAATATATCATCCAGATATCTAAAAGTATTGATGAATTTTTGTATCAAATGTTGTTTTGATGGGTCTTTACTAATTTTAGTCATAAATTGTAACTCATAACTCATAAATTGTTACTCATAAATGCATTTCTGAAAAACACTACCGTGATGACTAGAACCAAATCTTCACAGGTTTGCCCAAATACAATATCTTAATCAGTATACTTTAAACTGGGAAGACACTATGCATGATATAAACCATTGTACTTCGTTGCAGACCATCGCAATTAAAAGTCCTTATCGCCCATCCGAGTCCAACAAATATGATAATAGATGCCAGTAAGATTTGGTTACATGCATTTTAGTCTCAATTTCAAGGTAGTGCTTTGAGAACTTGTCTTTTTGTTGACTATCGATTGTTTGATTTTAGTGGCATTATCCGTAGTTAGTATACAGTTGCCCTTCTATTGAATTTGAATGGTATTATCGCATGGCAGTATAGACTGTCCGTAAGCTGCATTATCCACATTTTGTCAATAGTAGCGTTCTAGCGCGATTTTGAGTGACAAAATCCATATCTTTAGACGGTTATCTTCTAGTTCGAGTTTTAGCTACATATTCCATTGTAAATAGTTGCCATCTAGTACGATTTTGAGCTGCATAACCATATTTGTAAACTGTTGCCTTAATGCTCGGCATAATACCATTTTTTGTATTCAGTAATTGCTCCATATTTTGTTGTCTATTATAACTTTTGTCGTCCTTTGACTCGACTTTGAGTGACATAATAGCGACATCTCGTGGGCAGTTGCCTTCTAGTTCAATATGAGCTGCATAATCCATATTATGTATATAGCTGCCTTTTAGTTAGATTTTGATAGTCATTTCATATTTTGAATACAGTTGCCTTCTATTTTGGTTTGAGCGGCATACTCCATATGTTGTATACAGTTGCCTTCTTTTTCGATTTACGTGGCATACTCCCATATTTTGTATACAGTTGCCTCCTATTTCGATTAACGCGGTATAATCCATATTTTGAATACAGTTGCCTTCTATTTTGATTTGAGAGGCATAATCCATATTTTGAATAAATTTGCCTCCAATTGAGAATTGAGTGGAATACTTCATATTTTGTATACAGTTGCCTTTTTAGCTAGATTTTTAGCGGCATTTCATATTTTGTACAGTTGCCATTAAGTTCCATTTGAGCGCCATTATCCATATTTTGTGTA